>NW_020222541.1:77634-120665 GCF_003070985.1 Temnothorax curvispinosus
ATATATACGTGAATGTTTTAGTTTAATAAAACGTTGAAATAGGTATTAAATTTAAGTGACATCGATAATTTATAATAAACATTTTTATAATCCTGTATTAGATAATATTTAAGATAATAAATTTCAAGTATCAAGAGTATATCATTTTAAAGATAATACGATACATCCGGAATTTTATGTAATAATTGTTACGACATCGAGGATCACAGACTATAAGTCGTGTAAAATTATAAAACGGTTTATTATTATTACATGGTAGAGCATAGAGATTTATCGATTTTAAATAACATCTGTTTTTTTTCCAAGACAAATGTCAAGAAATTTATAGTCTTCACGCAAATAGCAATTGAAAGCAAGATTCTTCTGAAAAACTAAGAGCTTCAAGAGTGGAGGATACATGAAGTTTTCGCTTAACTTCTACAGAACTGTGCTCTAGAAGAATAGAATTTTTATTAGAGGAAACAAAATAATTATGTAAATTTCACAGAAATATGTCACGTCAGAAAAATTAGAAAATTGCAATAAACCGTAACTCGCATTCTTGCTAAGGAGTAGTCGACTGTCTGAACTGTCCGATGCAATTAAAAAATTCGACAGCGCATTCTTTACGGCGCCGACAGTGTAGAATTCTTCGAGGGAGAAAGAGATTTGCGTTTGGAAATGATTGCAAAGTGCAACAGCCGAAAGAAAGACGAGGTCGAGATAGCAAGAAGAAAGGCACGCGGTCTCGCAGGTTATCGATAATCGACGCGACGCGGCGCGGCGCGGCGCCGTGCAGGTGTGTAACGACGCGGCCGAACGCGCGCATACAGGTGTGCACGAGAGTTCGGACAGTGGGAGTCGAATGGGGGACGCGAGAGGTAGGTGAGGGCGGGCAGTGGCATTTTGTAAATTAAATTTTAAATATTAAAAATAGCCTGGTCCGCTTTCCCTCCCCCGTCTATCCCTCGCCGCGTCCCTTCCCTTCCTTTCTTCGGGCCGCTGCGCTTTTCCGGCCGCGTTATCCATCGCAACCACCCCCTCGACGATCACCTCCCCCTTTCCCCGCCGGCAACCCGGGGGGCAACCTGCGAGCCACTTACTCATTCGTCGATAATAATTTTATTCGGGAGTGAAAAATTGGTGCTGCCCCTCGCTTTGCTTTTTTTCGATGTGAATACGCAGAGTGAGTATCCCCACATTGTTTTCTAATAAAAAAAATAAAAAAAGAGAATGGATAAAATATGAATTGCAACATATTAACATTACTCTTTATATGTATAAAATTATTATAAATAATAAAAATTGTTACGTATATATATTCGAAGCGAAGTTAAATAAATGTAAACTTTATTTAAATTTTATTTCAACAAAACTTGTGATTCGTGATTCAGTTTGTCGAAATGCATAATGTTACAAATTAAAAATTTATAGAAGATAAAACTTCTTCATACTTTTATCAAGAAGAAATCGATTTCAGGAAGAAATGTGCAATGAACGGTGTATATCTTGTCGTTTTCTCGATTGCGCTCTCGCTTGTGTTACGTAATGTAACACTTTTCAGAAATATACAATTTCGCATAATACGCGTCTCGTTTTCTCGCTGCTAACCCTATTTCCCGATCGCCTTTTTTTCGCATCGAATTTTTTTCCCCCCAAAATACAATAAACTCGGCTCGCTCTCCCACTCTCCTCGAGAGCACCCATCTACCCATCCCCCCCGGCTCTCTACGCGCGCTTCCTTTTTTTTCCTCTCCGCCTCGCATCTAACTGGCGAGCGGGCGTGCGCACGCGGCCAGGTTACGAGAAAGGCGAGCCGTGTCCCCCCGCATGCATACTGCAGAGCGCTTTTGATCGGGCCGGACCCCGGCGGGATGAAATATAAAAATCGCAATAAAGCGCCGCTACCGGTGCCGGGAGAGATGCTTCGATACCGTATCCGGGATTCGGCAGGCGCTCCTTCCCGCGCGCGCAAACAAACGCAACGCAACCCCGCCGCCGCCGTCGCCGCTGCCGCCCCGGTATTATCGGCGCTCGCTGCCCGTGTCCTCTTTTTTTTTGCCTCCCTCTATCGAATGTCGTCCCTCGGCGAGACTCGGGGGCGAGCTGCAGGCCGTCGCCGCTTCCGAGGGCAAGGATGGGTGCAACTGCGAGCTGTCCGCGATTTTCCCATCCGGCTGGAAATTCCGCGATTATCGGCAGGAAAGATGGGGAAACGGCTCGCCTACTTTATCCGGCAGTTTGTCTCCTTCGAGACAAATCGCCGTGTTTTTATACGTAACGCGACAGACAAGTTGTACAGTTTCGCTCAAATTTTCGCTATTTAGTTAAACATTTTATTAACCGTTTAAGGAGCACTTTTCTCTTCTCTGTTCAATTTTTACTTTATCTAGTCATGTGCAATCCGATTTAAATTTTTCTAAACTAAATTTTTCTGCATTATTTATAATTTATGGTAAAGTAAGCTGGATCTTGATATAGATCAGCAATTAAAGAATTTCTTAGCAAAAAAGATATATACGTGCAATTTTCGCGTCAGAGAGTTAAAAAATGCTATCTTACTATCGATCCCTCGGCGAGCATTCTGCAGAAGATATAAGAAGTCGCGGCCCGATGGTATGCTCGTTTCGCATTTTTCGCGAAAAAGTAGCAGTTGCTATACACCCGTCCCATCCGTTCGCCTGTTTGGAAACTCGCGCAAGTAGAAGGAGAAGAACAAGAAGGTGAAATTCAAACGAGCAGAAAAAATAGCGGCATGCAGACTCCGCCGATGGAAGGTCTGACGAGAGAAGGGGGGAAGGGCGAAGGGCACGCCCTTCTTACGTGGAACGTTTGACGAGGATTGCACGAGGAGAACGCACGGTCGAAACTTGTTCTAAGCTATTTACGAACGGCAGGAAGCCATCGTAAAGTCAATTTGAGTTCTCGGTAAGTGGCTGCCAGGCTGCGAGTCCTCCAACCAGGAAACCCCGAATGCGCGAGCGAAAGAGAGGTGAGAGAGAGAGAATGAGATGGCGAAAAGGGTAGGAGGACGGAGGAGGGAAGAAAGAAGAACGCGAAAAGAAAAAGTGGAGGAGAGAAGAGCCCTCTAGTCTCTTTATTTCTCTTCCGGGACGCTCGACTTTTTACCTTCCACCCCGTGCTCGCATACGTGTATATAGCTCGCGTATATATTTATATTCGAGCGTACGTGTGTAGACGTGTGCATGTGCATATAGGGTGCTCCTATGTCTCTCGCGCGTCTCGAAAAGTATCGGGGAAACACGGCGGAACGAACAGGAAAGGTGGTCTGATTTTGAGAGCGTAAAATACGTTCGGATTAGCTTCTTCACACTTCTCGCTCTAGTGTCATAAATTAGGCCATTATATGTGAGACCAGTCTGTCTACCGAGTGTCTCAAAAAATGGTATATTTTCATTCCACCAAAGATGGAAACTGACTGTGAGCTTAGGAAGAAGTATCAATTTTGTTTTACAGTTTTGAACGATTGAAGCGATCGGAGGAGAATTTCAGCGCGCTAAAAGTTAATCAGCGTTATAAGTAGACACTCTTGGAACCTCGCTCTTCAAACAATTCCCGGCGCGCGGATCTTAATTATTTCCAAGATATTTTATAAAGATGCCGTACTCCAAAAATATTTAACGCCGAAACTCGCGGATTCGCTGTTCGATCAAATTCTCGGCTGTCTCGCCGGGAGAATCGGACGCCTCTCGGGACACCCCGTATACGTGGGAAGACACGCACACACGTATGCGAGCACATTTATATATGTACAACGAAACTATACGTAGCCGGGCGGCTACGCTCAGACGCAGCCAGACTGATAAATGATTCATACAATATTTCTCTCTCCCGGGCTCCCCAGCTCGCTCGCTATCTCGCCGCGGAGGCTACGAAGAAAACCGGCGAACATTAATATATATTTTATGTTTTATATTTGTTTCAAGGAGAGAGAGAGGGGGGAGAGGGGAGAGGGAAAGCAGTCGTGTGTGTGTCCGCTAGCCTGCGAGTATACCCGTACATTTACGTGCGGTATATGTGTATATGTGACTTCATGGCGCGTCTTCTACGAGATGGATGATGCGAATGCTATGACCCTCCGTATACCGGGTGACGAACGATCTTTCCGTCTTGAACGGGGTAATCTGAGCGAATATGCCAGGGAATTACGCAGTTCTTTGCTAGAACTATTTAAGGGTTGTATATTCACAGTCGTTTCTCGGGGATTTATAAGGATTTTCTTATTCGTGCATACGTGAGTAGACGAGGATTCTCTACCACTCGCGACGACGAGATGTGAGTCGTCCGCCTTCAGTCCAAAAATATTGGGGAAGTCTATTTCGTGTAAATATAAACAAGAATGCGACATATGAAAAATATGTCGAAATTGAAGAGTGATTTACGCAGTTGGATTTTTTTTTTAAGGAAACTCTATTCTTATTACGCGAAATAATCCTTCAATTTTGTTGAAGAGCTTATTGTCTGAAAATTATATTCTAATAACATAGTTCATTATTGTAGTAAATTTGTATTATTTCTCGGACTATTTTACTCTCGTAAAGCGGCATGACCTTCGCGTGGGGAAAGTAATTCTTCGTTCGCGTAGGATATACGTGAATTAAGTGCGACAGAATTTGGCCGATCTAATTGCGACCCTCTTTCTAATTGCGGAATGGCCATTTATGACTCCGCGTATACTTGGCCAGCTATTTCCGATTTAATTCGTCATCGCCTTTCGGTTCCTCTTACACGGAAGGGAAACCGAGCGCGCTCGACCGCAAGAGAATCGAAAAGCTGTATCGATCTGGAAACGAGGGCGGCGCGAGAACGAGGTTAATATCGTGGGAATTATTCGCGACCTTTGACCGGCGCCGAGACAAATATAATATATTTTAAGATATATCTTTTCCCCCGCGCCCTCACCCACCGCGCGGTGAATAGTTCATGAGCGGAGATGCAGAAACGGGCGTTCCCTGAAAAATTGAAATTCTTAAAACCACCTCACTCTCTCACCGCGTCGTTTAATATTGAGCGTTCGCGAGATCGCACTTCATTATTAAAGCATATGAAAGTTCGAACTGGTTTCGATATATCTTGGAAAACGGCGCAGGGGCTGAGGATGACCCACCTAGTTACCCGATTAAAGACAGACTCGTATTTTCGGAAGCAGAGAAACGCGAATCTACATACACTTGGCACACATTCCTTCAAGGAATATATATATATGTACATATTCTCTGATATTAATAATATTCGCCTTGATATTAAATATAAATATCGAAGATGGATAGTAATATCCTCGCTTATTTAAATATGTTTGAATATATACATTCTAATTACAGAGAGACGAGAGCTATCTTCTACCTAAATTATATTCCAATTAAAAATGTAGAGACGTTCTATGTGTGTGAATTCATATTGAAAAATATTATATTAAAAGAAATAAGAAAGCATGTTGATTAAACTCACGAATCTTGTTTTATGGATCTCTCACGTGGCTCGGTCCGCGAAAGACGAGCAATCGATCAATGGAAAACCCATCGATCGATCGACGATCGTCTGAAATACTTGTGAAAAGTCTCCGTGTACTCACCTGCAACAGAAAAATAAAGCACAAGTCAGTTAATTGAAGAAACAGTCCGTCGCGAATAGCGTGTAATTAATGAAAATCGAATAAATTTAGTTGCTCCCACTCTCGAAATACTCATGAAAAGGGGGACGCGACGTGCTTTATCGACACGGGCGCGGGTCGAAAAAGGATCCGGGCAGGCAGGTTTTAATTTTACGTTCCTTGCCTCGCATCGCGATGCCCGTAAAAACAAACGGGCGGGAGGTAAGCGCGCCGCCATTGTTCGGCCGGTTATTATGGGCGAGCTACCGACGCGGCTAATTATTCCGATGCTAATTGAAGAGATAAAATTTAATCGGATTCCTTCGTGCAAAATAAGAGAACGGGGCCCCGCGCCCGAGAGAAGAATAACTCCAAGAGTTATAATTCTGTCGCGATCCCGCGACCGCTCGGCGCTCTCCTCGCGGCGACGGTCGATACCCCGGCCTCCTCCGTAACAATTGTCGTCGATAATAATGCGCGTATCGGGAATTCATTAGAATGGAAAACTTCGCGATGTCCATGCCCCGGGCGACGTTATAAGATTCCCTTACTGTTTCAACTTTGTGATTTAATCAGCGCTTGTTTTGACGGGACGTGGAGTTCTTCTTGTAAATCCCGCAAATATTCGAATATCGCGTTAAACTCTTTTAGCTTACGCTTCTCCAACGTTGAGGAAAATCTGCTCGATCATTCATCAGTAATACTATCAAATAAATTTCATCCCTTTTTCAGACACGCCCTGATAAAATAAGTAACTGCATGCTTGATGTATTTGGATCTCTCGCTCTTCAGAGAAGATATTTCCGCAAATTCAGGAGAACTCTCGACAACAAAATTTCACGCATAAAAATACGCGAGTGATATCAAGGATGCAATAACTAACACTATAGTAACTAACTATAACAATTGTCCGTGTTGATTTGCCATTCTTTTCAATGCAAAAAGGGAGAAATCGCGAGCGTCGGTTCGGCATTCGAAATCGCAGAGGGGGATTCAAAGACGAGCCGATGCGACGCCGGAATCATGATTCCGAGGTGACTCCGGTGTGTACGAGAGATGCGATGCATCGCGAGTGCATCCCGGGGTGCATCGGAGGGTGCGCGCGGGCCGAGCATGGTGGCGGCGAACGCACACCGCGGGCTAAGGGTGCGGCAAGCAAGGGAGGACAAGAGGATGGAGGCAGCGGAGAGGAGGCGGCAGAGAAACAGAGGAGGGTTCGAGGAGGAGACGGAGGAGGAAGGGAGGGCCGTCACAGGCTACGGCATCCCGGCATAACTCAGAATTGCCTCGCTGCGAGGGTAGAATTGACAGCATAGCACTAACATTGTACGCGCCCGCGTTATGTATTTATGTAAATGCATAACCAGCCACCCGCCCCCGCCCTCCCCCCTCATACCGTCGGCTGGTAGGTAGTACGCACACAAACACGCATCCTCTCTCTCTCTCTCACACACACTTACTCTGCGTAGGGTTCTCTGACCGACGCAAGCTCTTCCACAAACCCGCTATACCTCTCTCGTGAACATTGTATTATACATATGTATACGGTCAACACGTACACGCGACCGGACCGACGTACATAGAGAGCCCGCAGAAGTATGCGTATGCGGGGCCTCTTACGGTAGGATTGCAAGGGGGTGGCGGGCACTGTACATAGCGCAAACGAGCGAGAGAGGGCGAAGCGCGTAAGGCGCGTGCAAACGCGCGCGAGAGGCTGTGTGTGCAGGGGTGGTCAACCGAGGGGTTGCGCGGCACGGGGGGAAGGTGGGAAAAAGGGGGTGGTGGGCGAAGAGAGGGGACGAAGGGGTGTGCATGTAAGCGGCACATAAGCCAAAGGATGGAGTTGCGAGCGTGGGCGAGCGAGCGAGCGAGCCGCCGCCGACCGACGCCACGGTACACAGCATATAGCACACACCGATCACATTAATCAGAGGTTATTGCGTGCATTCCTAATCATCCGGCAGCCTCTAACTATTCCTAGATTCTGATTGGTGCATTACTCGGCATTTCCGGTATGATTCTGCATTCCAATTGGTCCGCCACCGTGCCGCGCCGCGCCGCGCCGCGCCGCGCCGCGCTGCGCCGAGCCGCGCCGTGCCGCATCGCGCCGAGCCGGCAGGCTCGTCTCGTCGTCTCGTCGTCTCCATCGACGAATTGCAATTCCGCAAGCCGCCGCCGGTACCGACTGACCGAGGACCGACCACTTTGGCGAGCCCCCGTCGTCTCGATTGGACGAGTAAACCCCTTCGGGGATACTCGCTGGGGGTTTCGAGTGAGCCCGGCCGAGGATTTCAGCCTGATCTAAACACCTCCGAGGCTAAAGCTCTCCGAGCTTTGTCGACACGACGGTGGTATAACTAAGACTGTTGATTCTAAAGGTCGAGGATCTCGTTTGATCTTCGGAATGTGAAACTATTTGTATGCAAGAACACGCAATATTACATAATTCTTTACTCTACTTTTAATCAGTTTTCATTTTTCTAAAGATAATTACAAAAATTCTGAATTAGAGAAATAAATAAATTCTTGTTAAGAATTAAAACAAATGGACTTTAACATATATATGATATATAATACTTTCCTATTTCGTAATAACGGTCACAAGTCTCGTAAAACGTAAGAAAAAGAGATTTAAGGAGCATATATATGTATAAGTATTCATCGTTAGACATTAAGTGGACTTTATAGGAGATTCGAATATACTCTTCCATATTCGACGATAATTTACGAGCGAAAGGGTTAAGACTGCGTCATCCCAGGGCACCGATAAAAAAACGATTCGTCAGCAGGAGGGTGAAGTATCGGCCGTTCACGGCGAAGTAATTGCGACCGGCGCGACTCCGACGATTCGGCCGGCGATAATCATCGAGTAATTAACAATCCCAGTTTCAATTCGGCCGCCGCGGAAAACAGCAAATTCGTAATATCCTACAATATTGCCGGCTACGTGGCGCGAGGAGAAAGGGGAAGAGAGAGAGAAAGGGAGAGAGAGAAAGAGAGATAGGTGATGGGACCCATCTCCCTTTCCCACATGGCGCGTTTATGCGCGCTCGCTCGCGTGCGAGTCACGAGCGCTCTCTTTCCATCCTTCAACCCGCTTCCTCCCGTCCGACTGCGCGCGATTCCGCACATTTTCGTATTTCCTATTTGTAAATAAGCAATCAGGCGCGGCGCGTCGCGGCGTGGTGCGGCGGGGCATGGCGCGCGGCGCGCCGGGGGCACCAGCGGCGGAGGTGAGACAATTAATCATTTCAATTAACGGACACAATTCGATCTCCAATCGGGCCCGGCCGAGAAGAATATTGGAAAGCCGGGAACAGGCCGGAAACGCCCGTGTATTCTCTATCTCCCTCGTTTCCCCTTTCCTCCACCTCTCCACCATTCTCTCCCCGTTCGTCCCGTTAAATTGTAACTCGGTAATGCGCGCGAAATAACGTACGAAATAACGTACGGAGGGCTTCGTATTATCTCGCTTTGTGTGCGCGCGCGCGCGCGCG
This sequence comes from Temnothorax curvispinosus, assembly GCF_003070985.1. Taxonomy (NCBI): domain Eukaryota; kingdom Metazoa; phylum Arthropoda; class Insecta; order Hymenoptera; family Formicidae; genus Temnothorax; species Temnothorax curvispinosus. The sequence goes on from NW_020222541.1 coordinate 86,722, forward strand.
CGTGTGTAGCCGGGTGTGCGCGTTTTGGTGGTGAGTCTATCGCGCGGAAGTAGTTTGCGTTTTAATTAAAGCGGCGATTTCCGGCCACGAGATGCGGCGCGATACATGCTTAGGTGGGCGGCGATGAATTGCCCGAGCAAGCGTCGTTTAGCCGATTAAATTGTAAACGTCGAACGCGGTTCGCGCGCTAATTTTATTCCCTCGAAACGTCACCGCACGTCCGCATAAATAAATGTTGACCGGCGCGAGGAAAAAGGGAAAGAGGGAAAAAAACACTCGGGCTCGTTCACATTCTGATATGCTTATTAAGTTTTCACGTTATCTGAGAGCTCTACATAGCGCTTAATGCAACAATAATAATTTAATGACACGTAACAAAATTAGATCTCAACGAGTCTTCTGAGAATTCTAAATCCAAGGTATTAATTATCTCCGGAATATTTAATGTCAGATATTGATAAGTTGCAACGAACGACAGGAGGAGGAGGAGGAGGAGGAGAAAAGCCGTAAAGGCTATAAATCAAAGGATCTTAATTAAGATCGACAATCGTGAGATAACTTCCGTTTTAAAATACGAAGGTACAAGACTCGCTTACATTCGTTATTGCATTGAGCGGAAAATTGCTATCTGTGATTCAACAAAAAATCTCTTTTTCTCTCTTTCTCTCTCTCTCTCTACATACATACTTTTGCATGCGAGCGCTGGAAAGCAAGCGCGACCGTTCCGAAGGTCAGTGTAAACGCTCGCGGTGTGGAGTGTATAGCGAGCCGAGCGCGAATGTATGCGTCCGCGTTTCGTAACGTAACTTCATTCATCAGCGCCGTCCCGGCTTGAGGACGGTCAGGTACGACCGCGAGAGAGACGAGATGCATTACGTGACGATCCTCGGCTCGCCGGGAAAACGTGTGCGTCCGGAAATAACGCGGAGGCACTCTCCTCTCTCGATTCCACGCTCAGGCCTGACACGCCGTGTCTTCTCTCTTTCGCTCACTCGCTCGCGAGTCTGCTCGCGCGAGCAGCTGGTGCGTAAAACCGTCGCAAGTCGCATCGATGTCCCCGTGCGATTGCACGGTCGTTCCGCCTTAAGTGATACGTCACGGGTTACGTCCGCCATAGCAACGTGCTAATACATAACATTATGACGAGCGGCGTGGGGCAATAATTTTGTCGGACTCGTGACTTTGTTGCAGCTACGCGAATTTTCTCGGCGGAAAGTAGTAAATAACGGTCGCGTACGACATTATATTATTATTCGTCCTACTTACGTCGCGGCCGATGAGCCCCGACTACAAATTACAAATTGCAACCCGCAATAAGCGCGACGGAATAAAAAATCTTGCCCCGTCACGCACCGCCGGCTCGCCCTTAGAAACTGGCAGTCGCGTTGCAATTTGTTATTGCGCGTTTCCGTGCACGTGATAAATTAGCTTTGCGTTAAACAGAACAACTCGGCGGATAACATGTTATTCGCCGCGGGGACTAATAATAAACCGTGAACATAATAATATCTTGTTGGGAATTGAAATAATTCTTTTTTATATAACAAAGTTCAAGCATAGGGCAGACAATTGTAAAGACGATTCTTGCGCGAGCCGATTAATCGTGAAATACCGGCGCCGATGTTTGGCCTCTCTTCACCTCTCTCTTTCTCTCTTTCTCTCTCTCCTCTTCTCTCGCTCGCTCGGGGATTAATGGGGTTAAGTCGCGAGCCATAACCGCGGCCCAAGGGGGTGGGCAAGAAGGGCGCAGCAGTCGAGCACGAGCGCGGCGCGGCCCGCCGCGCCTTAACAAGGTTAGCGCCACGAATTGCTCCGTGGCGAAAGTCTGATTGAGAAAATTCTCAGAGTCTGGCATCGACGTGCTCTCGAGCAGAAGGCGAGGAGAAGTCGTGAGACGAGAAGAGCCGCGAGTCGATCGACCGGCGCGGGCGGAGGAAGGGGGGACGAGGTAAAAGAACGAGCAGTTGAAAAATTATAAACCAAGAAACCGACGAGGTAATATAATATTAGTTCTCAAGAAAGAGAGGGAACCGCGAAGGAGACACGGACGGAGAACTCTCTTCTCTGGTTAGACGATAAAAAGGTTAGCACCCACAATGAGCGCCGTGCCCGCAGCCTAGCGTCTCTCCCATTCCACCCCCGTCCGCTCCCGTTTTCTACCCTTCTCGCCGCCGCGCCGCGCCGCCAAAGAGAGCCGGCGAGGCGGCGAGAGTCGGGTGGTGGAAGTGAAAACAGAGGCTGCTGGCCGGTAATTCCGTAGGAATCCGAGCGTCGAAAGGTCACTCGGGGAAAATCCATGGATTACTTCGTTCCCACCCTCTCTTCCGTTCTTTTTTCTTCCCGAGAAAGAAAAAATAAACAGAGGACGAAACGGCGAACGGCTCGATGACGCATCGGGCGCGCCTCTGGTTTAACCCTTCTGGGGTAAATCTACTCTCGGCGTAGTCGGGGGTGCGTTAGCGGCGAGTGCATTCGGAGGATACGCAGGAGATTGCGAGCCCCATCCCTCAACTCTTTCGCCGACGATCGGAACGCAGTTTCCTGCAACAATCGCTCGCGAACTGGCGAAGATTGCGCGACAGCCATCTTAATGTCGCCATTTTGTCTGACCCTTGACAAAGGTTAAGACGGTCGAAGGGTGATCTACGCGTGAAGAGAGGGTAGAGAACGGGGAACGACGAGGGACGGTAAATAGGAAATAAGTCGCTGCCGGAGGGGGCGAAGAGCGGATTTCACGCCAATTTCTCGTCTCCGCTCGTCATTGGCGAGAAATTGTCAAATCGCTGCCTTTCTCGCATCCAACCCCCGTTCTTCTTCTCACCCCGACCCAGCCCCGACGATCATCCTCTCGGTGATCATGAGTGAGTTGCGTCGAGAAAGATAGAATGAGAGAGAGAGAGAGAGAGCGCTAGAGTAACGAGATTTCTTTATTACGTTCGCGCAAATAAATTTGTGAGCGGAACCTCGTCGTCGACGACGATGACAATGGCGATCGAGCGTGCGCGATCTCGTTTTTCTAACTCGATCGACTGTCGTCACCCTCTTTCGAACATGCTTCACATTATGTTGAAAAGTGACGTCAACGCGATACAATATTGTGACATCGGGACGTCTACTAGCTGTTCAGAATTTACCGTGTTAACTTTCTGATGTCGATATACCAAAGGTGAAATTAAAGGAATAAAAAAGTGGGAGAAAAAAATAGCGTTGTTGCAATTGTTTCTTTCTTCCTTCGCATTTCCTTTAGTTGTGAAATGCTACGGTGATGAAAAATTTCCGTTCTAAAATGATGTCGAATAACGCGTAACGTTTCAAAAATTTCGCCACCTGTTTTCTTCACTTGCGCTTGCAAATTTGCAGTCGACTCGAAGCTGACTCTCGCCCCTGTGACTTTAATAAAAAGACCGACCGACCGACCGACCGACCGACCGGGTGAACCGACTAGGTTTGTTTCGCGCGGCACGGTAACAAATCTCGTAAAATGGAATTTTTAACGCCGCCACCATGACTTCGTAACACCTTCAGCGGGGGCGTCGTTCAGTTGGTCGATCGGTCGGCTCGCGGTTGCGCGCCGACAATCCTCTCGCTTCCGGCGAAAAACACACGACGACGAGGATGGGAGGCAATTGCCACGGAGAAAGAAATGTCGCGGGTCGCGGTATGCCGGGATAAATATGCACAGCCTTAATGACGCGACGCGCGTGCGAGGGAGTCGCGAAAGAAGAGATCGCGGGAGGGAGGACGCTCGAAAGGAGGGTGCTGTGAAAGAAACTCGGCGGCGAGGAGGAGCGAGAGAGGCGGCGAGAGGAAAGACACTCTCTCTCCGGTGCGATTCTCGTAATAGCTACTCGTGTCTTACTACACTCGCCACTCAATAATGCAGCGCCTCACGCTCGTACGCGACATGCACGCGCGACGGTGTGTGCGTACGAGAGCCGAGCATCTCGTGGTATCTAAGGATCCTAACGGAGTCGAAGTTCCACACCCTCGCAAGGATCGCCCGAGAGGGCGGCTCAATTATTCAAGGGACGCGTGAAGAAATCGAATTATATCCCGCATCTTCGCTACTTTGCGCCGCGCCGCCGGCTGCGCGCCAGGCATTTTTTTCGTATTTAAATAAAAGACTACGTTGCGAAAAAAAATGATTCAATCTTCAATTATAATGTAATTAAATCGTATGATTCGCGTGCGCAAATTTGTTACACAGATAAGGTACAGAACTACTTAGCAGAGAAATAAGTATGTAAAAAATAAATAAATAATTCCGCTTTAAGAAAGCTCGATTTTGAAAGCTCATCCTTAAGAAACCTATTCGAGGGTTGAAGGAGGGCGGTAGACATATTTATTTTCGACAGCCCCCTAGTTCGTCTCGAACCGTTCTGCCTCCGGGATACGCGGGGGGAGACGCGAGATTGAAAGTGTAATAGGTCGGCCATCTTGGTTCTCCACCCTGCGTCAATTAGACGCCGACGGAGGGTGCCAAGGAGAGAGCGATGGCGTCGTCGTCATCGGGGCATCGCGCACGAAAAGGCGCGCGAAAACGCTCTCGCGGAAGTTCGTCGATCGTGGTGTGCGTGTGCCTCTTCTCCCGCCGACATATGTATGTTATCGGCGACGATATCGAGAGCAGTCGGGAATTAAAGCTCAGTTTCCGCGTGCCAGTCCCGGAAATAATGCGAGCCTCGTCGAGAGAATCAGGAAATGAAGCTAGCGTCCTTTCGAATAGTCCTTTTCGCTTCTCCGCGCTCCTCCGAAACAATTTTGCGCTTTTCCCGTTGAAATTACACGTTGTCCTTTTGCAAATCTCAGTAACCGGTCGAAACCGGCCGAGTTTCCATGCGCTGCCTATTGTTTTCGCCTGTTATCTTCGGTGCAATTCTCAGTAAAAATAGGAACAAACGATTCTTGTATTTTTTATTAATTTTTAAATAGACAAATCCATGCATCCGCTATGTCTAAAATTTTCCTAAATATTGTAGACGATATCTTTTTATTGTAAACGAAAATAATTTATCAAAGGTAAATTGTGCGATATAATTTATGCTAGCTCCCGTATCTTGTTACAAGGAAGCGAATTAAATTACATATGGCCAAAGGCAACAAATTAATTCGGGGCAGGTGACTTCCGGTTTAACGAAGCCTGCCTTCGGCAACGAAGGCGCGATACGGGCGAGTACACGTAATAATCGTGGATCGCGTCATTAGGACGATCCGCGATGATTCGCTTTGAATTTCCGATTTGCGAGCTCGCGCGCCGATCTACGAACTTAGGCTCCGCGGGGGCTCGCGAACATCGCGCGCGAGACGCCTGCCATTAACGACGCGCCGCGACGAATACGAAGATGCAATTAAGCGGGAGATATGCGGGGTCATTGCGTATCTGGCCGCATATATGCGAGTCGCGAGTTAGCATGACAAAGACGCGATTGCGGGCATCGAGATGTATGAGGAGTCTTTGGGGAATTTACCCCCTTTCGCGCGGCGAGAGAGAAGAGACGTGGCTGATGCACGCCGACGCGCATTAATGCGCCTGGCGCGCCTCGTTTCGTCCCGGCGCGATTCTTCAGCGTCGCAGGTGTTATAGATCTCTTCGGTCGACCGGGGTAAATGAAACCGTGCGAGATCGTTTATATGTGAAGAGCAAGGGATAGGTTCGCGCTACTAATTACCTCGGTACACCGTTTTGCGATTGGAATTTCATGGAACGATGATATTCCACGAAGACAATACCTTAGAATTCAGCTCCTTTCTTTGATTCTTACAAAACACTTTCCGCAAAAGGGACTTTCCCCATGATCGTGATCTGTCCTCAAAGGACTCGCTCAATGACTACTCGATGAGAATATTCTCAGATTCCAAACATCATATTTTTTTAATATGCTTGCGAACGAATGAAGATCGAGGAGAAACAGGATTTAGGTGTGGAATATTTAATTCGGGGTAGGTTATACCGGAGTAACACGCGAAGGAATCATTATTATTACCTCGCCTAATGTTTTTATTCAATTCGAGAGTGGTATTCCGGGAAGTATGCGAGCAATTTATTCCGCTCGTTTGAAAGGGAGATGGTCCCACACACACGTACATCAATCTCTTTTCTACCTATGTGAGCGACGCGCCTAAAGCGTGATGATAATTGCGGCACCGTTGAAGTCGGAGAATTATCGCGCGAGAGGGAAAAAAAAAGCACGAGCACACGGCGGCGCGCGGAGTGTTAAGTCACCGTGTACAAGTGAGAATGATACTCGCATGATAATGCCACGCCTCGTTTTGCCGCGATTCTTAATATCGCAGACGCATTAATTGACTCGGAACGGCAAGCAATCTATATTAGAATCTGGTTCACGCTGGCGTGGTGGTGTGTAGCATTATGTAAATAAACGCGTGCTGCATCGCGTTAGCCGCGCATCGCGATACAGAGCCGTGCACACGTACACACATGTACGCGCGCGCGCACACGCACACGCACGCGGAGGGAGAGATCGGAGATAAAATCGCGGCGGTGTGTAAACGCTCGTTCGACGCGCGCGACGGAAGACATGCGAGAATATTATTATTTTATCGGAAGTTGAGAGAGAGAGAGATAATGACGCGACGGAGATGACAGCGACGATAATGCATTGACGCCAGATGCGTCCACGATACACCGAACCGCCCCGTCGTACAGATACGCACGTATCGCGCGGAGTGCAACGTTTTCTGCAACCTTCACAAGGGTAAATTAATTAATTTTTTTATTTGCGCAATTTTATGAATTTTTCCGTCGAGCTCGTTGATTGTTCAAGACCAAGCACGCCAAGGTAATTTTGAGAAAGCATGTCAAATTCTATTCGAGTTGTTCCACGATACGCACGGATTTTATTAAAATCGAACTGATCTAATTTTAAGCTTCAATCAAGTTTGAATGTCTGACGTTTCGCACAATCTCAATGCTCCGCAAAACTTGCGTCGATTGTAAAGAAAAAAAGCAAATTCGCAAACACGTGGTAATGCGCGATTGTTTCGCTAATTATGATGGCAATTGTATAGCACAAAAGTACAAATTGTGGTATAAATTAAAGATATTGAGGGACTCTCAATATCTTCGCATAAAAACAGGCTCCACGCAGCGGGTATATAATGACGAGGTCGTCTATTATTATATAATTCACCGTCGCCGTGCGCGCGGAGAGGAGGTTCGCGCGCCATTCTTCTATGATAATTTTTCACATTAAAGTTATCTCCGGCTTGGATAATAAGTAAAAAGAACGATAATAGCCGTTGCCGTTTTGCGTTGCGCGCGCGCGAGCGCGGCTGGAGCAACGAGTAAAAAGCGAGACGGGCCGATAATTATTATTGTGCCGTCTGTCCGAACCCCCGTACTAACGAGGCTCCAACTCGACCGCGGGCAATAAATGTTAAGTGCGGGGGAATGGAAGCGAGAACGATAATTAGGAATGTTAATTTATCTAATAATTAGGCGGATTAATAGGAAGGCCTTATCTGATATGCGGAGGAAGCGCGAAGGTCGGGGACTGTCGAAGTGTGGGAAATAGGAAGCTGCGTTTCCCCCGTGTTAAGAGTCAACCCCCTCTCCCCCTCCCCCGCCTCTGATCGATGCAACGTCTTAGAGAGTGGCAGAGTGACACGAAATGGAGCAGAGAACAAGAGAAGAGAAATTTAATTACGCACGAGACAGTAATTCCCGACGAGGTTACGATAATGTTTCACAAGTGCAAAAAAAAAAAATCAATTCGAAGACCTGTCGGATAACCCGTTAATAAAACACCTCTTTCCGTGATGGTGCGTCACTTACGTATACGCGCAAAAATAAAGGCACGTAAAATAAAACGCTATTATATTTAAACGCTATATTTAATAGAAGAGTCGCATGACAGCGTGTCGGATATAACTCCGCGCACGATCGACTATAAATAAATTTGTATGAAGTAGTAATGATAACAGAAACTGCTGCTGGAAAACAAAAAAATATCCGCAGAGAAAAAACGTCCGGCGTTTTATAGAGGGGAACACGAGTCGCTGCTATTGCGCAAGAAGAAATTAAAAAGCAGAAAGCGAAAAACCGCGCGCGACACGATCGGATTTCACGCTCGATAGTTCGGCGATCGAGAGCCAGCGACTGCAACACGACGTCGTTATAGTCGTGCGGATTTGAAGCGTCGAAAGGCAAACAAAAGGAAAATTAAAAAATAAACGATCGCCCCCGTGGACGTCGGTACTCGTGGAGAAAAACGTAATGCACGGGAAAACAGTCTTTTCCCGCGTTTCCCTACTGGGAAAATCTATCGACCGGCCCCCCCCCCCCGCCCCCTCCCCGCTGTGCCCTTCCCTCTCCTCCCCCGCCTATGTTACTCGCCATGCTCGAAAGAATAGTCCGAATGAGACGACATAAGTTTTTTGCATTACGCTCGGCTATTATTAATGTAAATATAAAGTGCGCGTTCGTCTCGGGAGAGAACGATGTTTATTATTCATTAGAAGTTATGACTTTTAATGAGGCTCGGAACTACCAACCAGGTAGTTAATGCATAATATAAATAAGAATTTTTTTTCAACTTCACGGCATAATATATAACGACGGCAATCTTAGCCGTCAAGACGCGAAATAATTTATTGCAAAAGAGGAAGGAAAAACAGAAAACGTTACCTTGGCAAATCGATCCATTCGATTCGGTCGGTACACGTTACGATATGTCCATCCGGTATCGTGTAACTTATACTTATCGCAGAAGGAGAGAAAGAGAGAGAGGGGGGAGAGAGAGGCGTTTATATATAAACACATGGCTATATACATACGGCATGTCGCGAAGCTATTTCTGTTAATGGAAAATTTTTCCTGGCCGGTGACGCATGGATACGTTCGGATGGATTATAATCTTGAAGCGTACGATGAAACGTACGATTGTTACTATTTCCGTCTTATGATCGCGTTTTCTGCCGCAGTCGCGCGATTTATTCGGCGTCCTTCTGACGCCGGCCGGTCGCGCGTACGTTTCGATTATTTATCACCGCGCTCGGTCAAGTCACCCCTTTACCTCTTTCCCTCCCCCGTTTGACCGAGTCCAATCCAGGGATGAAAAACGTTCGCTTATCTTCGCGAGCGGGGACACGTGCGGTAGGCGTTTATCAGGCGACGTGCATTTTCGGCTCGTATACACTAATTAACGGATGTCTTAATTACGAGGGCATTGGAATGCGGCACGCGCGGCAAAGGGATAGACTGAAATTCCCATGCAAATGCGACCCGGTTTTCTCCTTCGTGGCTCGCCGACCGCTTGTCAACCCTTTTTTTTCCTCCCTCCCGTCGTTGACGGGAGAACGAAGGAGAGCAGTCTCTCCACTCGAAAAGGAAAACTCGAGCATGCCTTGGCGGGATGCAGCGAGGCGGGGGAAGTGAGGAATTACGGAGGGTGGACGATCTCTGAGTGAAGTGAAAACCAAAGGTATCCTATTTATGAATATGTATGCAAGGAAAGCTGATTTCCAACGTGATCTAACTCGGAATCAAAAATGACATTTTACGGGGGATATATACTCCCGCACGTATGCAAGTACGTTTCTTTCTTCGGGGCGAATTAATGTCCGCGCGGCACGACACGCGCTCTTTTTCTTCAAGTGTGTTCTGCTGCCCCGTTTCCGCTGCACCGCGCCGTCGCTTCTTATGAGGGCGATTAATAATGGTCGGATACTCTTGAACTAAGAGAGTCATTATGAGCTTCTTTCGTTGCCGCGGTATCGCTCGCGGCATCGAGATTTCAAGTCGTTGTCGCGCGGTTCCTCATTGTCGCGGCGAAGAAAACGACGCGCGACGTTCTTGCGCGCGTCTCAATGAAGAAGGAAAGAGATTAATAATCTGAATCGAAAATGTAAAACGCGAATGAAACAAATGTCATGTTGAGCAAATGTCGAGAAAACCTGCGTCGTTTTATTACAATTATAAGTCGGCTAAAGTAAATTGATATAAGTAGATGCACATTTGAATGGATTATAAGAATTGCAATTTTTCTTTTTCAGACGCGGGGCGGTGATACGTTTGAAAACGTAGCGAAAAGAAATTGCGAGATTGAGCTTTGCGAGAGAACTCATTCTGAAATTGTGCATAACTATTTAATAAAGAATTTACGGGGAGGGGAGGGACGGACCGAAGTCATAGGAAATTGATTCTAGAACAGACGCTTTTAAACTCACGGCAACTAGCTCTCGATCGAGATCGTGTCGCAAAGCCGCTTCTCTCGCGGTGAGTCGCTTCGAGCTAACGCTGGGCGCCAACGTTTGCCTTCCATTTAAATATAATCGTCGGCGCGGCGAGGCAGCTTTCTTGGGCAAGACGCGAGCGCGCGCTATATTAATATTTTAATATAAATGCAAATGGTATTAGATGACGCTTACCGATAGGGAGAAAGGAGGGAGAGAAGAGAGAGGAAGAGAGGAGAGAGAGAGAGACTCGCGGGAGGGGGGAGGTTACGTTTGTACCCTGTTCCCCGTTCCTCACGAGCGAGATCGCCCTCACTGCCCCCGGCGCGGCGCACACCCTCGGCGTCGTACACCCCCGCGATTTACCGTCGCTGTTCGCCTTTCAAGGATATTAAGGAACGACCGTAAGATACGTAGCTTACGGTGCTGTCTTACGAACTTTCCGGTCTCTTCCGGTGGAGAGAATGTATATGCATGTGTGCATGTGCGTGCGCGATCCACGTAGTATGCTAGGGTAGTTTAGAAATATCTCGCTACCGGGGGAATTTATTGCGTCGCCCCTTATTATCATTATTATATCGCGGAAAGGGTGGCCGTGTTTTATACAGGGCAGGCATTCATGTGTAAATTTTTAACATTTCGAATTTCCTGAATGCCGCATTTTAGCGAAATTTATATGCGCGTGATGCGCACGTAACTGTTTTTATTTAAATAAAAATTCATTAAAATCTGCGAAGTAAAAGACGCTGCAGGAGCGGAGATACGGACAAAGAATGACGCTTAACTCTTCTTTTTTTTTTTAAGTTTCAGGTATATAGATAATAACGTGTGCATGTTTCGCCTTTGGATTCCTTGGGGAACGCGGAATATTTTAATTCTGAAATAATTATTTTAAAGTATAATCTAATTTAAATTTCTTGTAAACCGCATGAATACGAAAATTGAGGATGAAATTAAATTACGAAGTAGTTCCCGTATTTGTGTGTGCGATGCGTGCCCGAGAAGTTAAAGCGCAAATTCAAATTTACCGTCCATAAGTTCCCGAACGCAACTGGAAGAGAAATGGCTTGTAATTTCAAGTTTTGATAAACTACACCGTCTTGCGTTTTGTTTTTTTCCATATACTTGTCGCAAACTTACGTAGAAGGAATTCATAGAAGCGAGTTTGTGCAGGATTTATACAGAATTTATGTACAAGCAAATTTATTAATAGAACAGTATTTTTACTTCAAGAACTGTTTTCCGCGCTATGAAAAATTAAAAATTGAAGGTCATAACTATAAAATAAAGTACGATACTAAATATATTTTCACCATACAATATATGTGAGCTAAAAATAAGTTCTGTGTATATTGTAAGAACTTTTGTTCTTTCTTTATAAAATCCAACATCGCGAAACTTTATAAAAATGTTATAAAAGTCAAAATCGACATTTTCTACGGAACAGTTAAAAATTAAAATCGAGATTGTACGTCGAGAATAACTGAAGAATCGGGACCAAGTCCCTACCGAAAGTAACTCTAAAAATCGAGATCGAGGTTCCTCTTATACGAAAAATCGCGCATAAAAATCAGTTCCAGACCTTGTGCAGGTCCACACCCACGCACATTGATCCCACGTGGCGTCAATTCCGTCAGCGATTTTCGCGCGCGTGAATTTGCGAGAATGCCGCGAGTAGGTAGCTCTTGTCGCAGCGTTGTTGTATCATCCGTCGCGTGCTCGTTTGTTTGTTGCAGATGCAGACGCGGCAGTTGATACGAGCCACCGTCGTCGCCGCGCTGCGTTCTCCATTTACGCGATTCAGCGATGCGCGATGCCATTCACGGGCGAAAATATGAAAACCCCATTATGCGTGAGCCGCCGCCGCTGCAGCCTCTCGCTTTTCGAGTCTACCTCGCCCCCCCCCCCGTCCCCCCTTTTCGCGCCCACTCGTTTCTGTTCGCGTTCGGATATATGTTTATCATATGTTTTCGCGTTACGCATAAGTTCCCGCGCTTTTCCAGGTGAAGGGCTCCCAACTGTTCGTATATCTCGCCTCTTTCAACTCTCTCCCTTGCCCACACCGCGAGACGCGTGTGTGCGCACTCGTCCCATCAAACTTTCGGCGAGAAAGATGGGCGTTAATTAGACGCGCCCCCGGTTCACCGCCACGCCACGCAGATGCGACTTTGCGAAATGACGCGAAACTCGCGTTCGAGAAGTTACGCCGATGAATCGCGCGGGTATTACTCTTCCGGCCGCAATGCGCGTCGGTGGTTTAAGCGTCGAGAATGCCAGCGTTTCATTCGTTTCCCTCGCTAATCGCCGGGCATAATTGCATCCGAGTGCCTCGAATGAATCGAGAACCATTTTTCTTTCTGTATTTTAACTCGCGCGCGACAAGCGCGGATACGACACTCGTTGTCGCGTATTGTATATTACAAGTCCTATAGACGTGTATATCTTTTATAGAAAATTTATTTCAAAAAATGCAGGATATATCTCGAATTAAATTTTTTTTTTATTTGACCCGTAAACTCATATTTATTCTTCGAGGCAGCCGGAATTAACATAACCCAGTGACATTTTCATCTCCATTTTGTTATTTTATAAGAAATATATTTTTTAAATGCTTTCCATTTATTCTATTGTTAACTTAACGTAACTATATAAATTTAAAAATATTTTCTATGTATATATATTTACCATTACGCTTTATCGAGAGAAGTATAAAAATATTCTTTTTATGCTTGAATAAGTGAAACATTATTTGCCATTTTTATAAAATATACAAAAGTCAGCACTCAAACTAATTTCTTCGATAAAGCTTCTGTTAAAATACGATTTCATACAACAAGCTATTCCCAATCCATCTCAGCACTTTCGAACAGTTCCACGCACTGTATAGTGCCACACTAATTTGCAGGTAATTACATTAATATGTCGGACCGGAAGCCCCGCACCAAATCCCGGCGATTTTCTTCGCCTAACGATGACAGGCGAACTGACAGCACCCGCGGCTGCATCGGCGTGCAGTGACGTTTCGAGAAGGAAGATCATGGCATTAATTAGGTGCACGCACTGATCTCGCTGTCCATTGTTGCGCGGTCGTTTACAGCAAAATTGATCCGACATGATCAATCGTATTCGCGAGAATACGATTCAAATGATTCGTTACGGCATTAAGTGTTGATTTCTCTTTATTTCTTTATTTGCTTTCCGAACAATTTCCCTTGCAACTTTCGGATCGACTTTATACGCAGTATCGAACGCAAATGTATCTGTCTTGCGATAACTAATCGTCACGTTTTAATAAAATTACTTTTCAGTGCCTTTACGCGGATATCTATTTCCATAATAAAGATAGAAGTGAAACGGTAATCCTATTCACCAGTAATTCACTCATTTGAAATATACACACATATATATAAAACGATCTATAATTGCTTTTTATAAAGTTTAACAAATTAAAGCTCCTCATATGCAATTAAAAATTTTCCCCTTTTACTGGATATATTGAAAGTTATAAATCTCATACATGCGCCATACGTATAGAGACATCAATCAAATTTCAGTGGCTAATAAGATTAGGTATCAAGACCTCCGATATATATCAAGCCATCGGTTGAAAAGAAATTAACGCGGCAATATTAACCTTCCAATTCCGTAGTGATCCTATTCACCCCATTCTACGGTATTTTCCGTCGAATTTATCGCGCGTTTACGTTCGCGCGCCGCCCGCCCCCGCCCGGCGCGAGCAATTAATCGTCATTGAAGCAACTAAACGCATTATCTTTCGAACATATTTCCGTCGCAGTGGCGGGCAGCACGAGCGAAGGTTGCGCGCGCACATAATCACGCGGGATAGAATTTTACAGTCGAGTCGCGATACTCTCCGAGATCCGCGAGAGACTAGCCGTGATTTTGTGCTAAACAACACGACTGCGTGTGGTTTAACTTTCGCACGATTATACGGCGAACAAAAAATATACCGTAAATAAAAAATTAATTTGTATGTATTATTGATACACTGTGACCGGCATATTAATAATAAATACAAAATTTATTTTTTCAATAAATTCACCATTTAATATAACATTATTTTTTTTATTTTGAAACAAGCTGAGCCTTTGTTGCCCGAATCAGGATAGGTATTGTTTTAACCATCGCTCGAGGATTAAGTTTTTCGATGTAATATATGATACTACATGAATCATGCACGTGTGCGATTATATCATCATACTGTATGGTCGTACTGTATTATATTATCGAAGACAACAAAGGCTTAGTATGATTAGATTTATTTCAGGTTATAAGCTCAAATACGCCTGCGCTCGCTCAGATCGGCTATGAATAATAATCGATCGAGCCTCGAAATTTGGCAGGATTTATTGCGAATTCAATTACACTTAATAGATTCGATTACAATCCGATGGCAGCCCGAAATACCGTGTGAGTTACGAGCGACCCAATTGTGTTTTTCTTCGTGATGGTAAATTGCGGGGAACAGAACAAAATCGGAAAGACTCGTTACAGCGATTACAAGTGTGTTACAAATGTTCTTCTTAGCTTTCAGCAGTTCGTTAACGATCGAGATAGAGATACGCACACGCGAGCTCACGCTTCCCCACGTCGCGTTATTAACTTATATATTGAGAGATATGCTCCCCGGAGTTTCCGGACGTAATGGCCGCGATCGCGGCCGTCGGTTTATATCGCGCAGATTAGCGCAATAACGTCTTCCTCGGCGGAACAAGGAGAGCGACGAACGTCGGTCACGTGAAATCGCGATTGAAATGCTGAACTTAATTATCCAAAACGTTAATTTGCCCGTTGTCCATCGGCGCGCGTCATTACCACGCCGGAGAAACAGCACACGGCGGCGGCGGCGGCATGGATATGCATCGTGACGAGCTCTATCTTTACAGCATGAGATAACGGAGATAAGGCCCGCACCCACACTCACACCGTCATCCGAGAGAGGTAATAAAAATGTTGGCAGGAAAAGATTTTTATCGCGGCTCGGACGTGCCGCCATATAATCCGCGGAAACGCGGCGGTGGCGTCCTGCGTGCGGTGAATTTAACTCTTTCTTTATCGCGTCGACGCGATTTCCGAGATTTTGCGCGTCTGTCAGGAAGTTACAGTTTACAGAATTACATAGCAAACACTCGGTTATTTATAAAAAAATTTTATTTTCGCGCTTATTAAATTTTGATCGAATTTGTTACTTCAAACAGGACATCAACAAATATTAACGTGCGCTTATGTAATATTTATTTCTCTACTCTGGTTTCTTTTAAACTACAAATCTATCTTAATTTACGAATATTATAGGAACTCATGGGGGATTCTATATATTTCACTAGAGAATGGTAGAGGATTTACTAGAGAGTGACGATTCGCGTGCGTCAACTAAAGAGCGACAGTAAGCCGCTTCGATCTGGTTTCTCCATCTAGTGCTATTACGTCGCTGTTTAACCCTAGCTCGCCACACTCCGGTCCAGTGGACCCGCTGAACGTTTTCCGATTTTCTAGTTTTCACATAATAACATAATTTTCTAGTTTCCTTATAATAAGTTCGGTTTAAATTCAAATCATTTTTTTTACCTGATATTATCATAAACATCTTATTCAGAGTCGGTATCACCAATTTCTATAGTACAAGCCTTAAAATATTAATTAGAATGAAAATGACAATATGACACAGTCGAGCGGTTTCACGGACCGCGCGGAGTGTGGCGAATTACGAACTCAAAAATAAGGAGTCAAGCACGACGATATTAAAATCCTCCGCGAACGATCGTCACGAGAAAAATGTCTCGAGGTGTGCGTGTCGCACGTAATCCGTACAATTTGTCGCTTTCCACGGAATCGGCTCGCATCGGCGAGGAAGAAAAAGGGAACGCGTTCGGGGAACACGCTCAGGAAACCCACCGGCGAACTCCCGCCGTTCACGACGGCGGCGCTTTATCATAAATTATAATTAACCGCATAAATATGCATTCGACCGTGGCATAATTCGACCAATAACAGTAAATTACTCGCGAGGCGGAGCGAGCGACTCGTCGCCCGGTGCCGCAATCCCACCCGGTGTATGGAGAGGGCGACCCAACAACTACGCTGCCTCTCTCTCTCTCTCTCTCTCTCTCTCTCTCTCTCTTTCGCCGATTCTCTTTCTCTCTGTTTCTCTCTCTCCCCTAATACACCCCCTCTCTCTCTCTCTTGTTCTGCAACGCCAGCGAGCACCCACGGTAATGCGATTAATTGGTATTGCTAATCGCCGATAATTAATATAAATAGATGAGTGCAATTATTAGCAGAGCGGCGGACGGGCGGGCGGGCGCATATCCAGCATATCCAGGTGCAATTCGTTCCGCGCAAGTCCGTCCGTCGGCCTCGTCGTGCTCCTCCGCGCGCGCGAGAGAGAGTTATGCGATGAAAACGCGGCGCTTGGCGATAATTCCGACGGGGGACTCGGTCGGCCAGTACCCCGACCGGAGGGAGGTAGTAGGTTCGCTAATCGCCGCCACTGCCGCAAACCAAATTCGAAAATCCCTCCTCGACGTTTTGCCTGAACTTCCTCAAACATCGGTCATAACCCAAATATTGTTTAATTGTATATCAAAATATTCCAAATTTTGTGTTTACAGTCGTACGGCCCGCGCGTAATTGGGAAAAAAACACCATCCGCCAAACGCAGCGAAAAACAAACGAAAGTCGAGTATTATTTTTTTTATTCGATCCAAATTAAATGTAGTTATTATTACGAGCGATTGAGAACGGATCGAGGTGCGCGCGACCAACATCGATTCTTCCCGTGACAGTTGGTGAATGGTGCTTTCACCGTTTGCTAGTTTCACCGTCGTGTTAATTGTACGTAATTACGCAGGAAAGTATATCAACATCTATTTTTCAATTACGGCCGCTCCATAATTATAGAGTAGGGTAAAAATTCTAGGTATATAAATACAAACGAGTGTATTGTCCCTACTGCACACACAAACAGCTTGAAATATTTTCATTATTATTCTCTTTTCAGTATAATTATATTTAATTGCACATATTAGCCGAGCAAAAGAACATTGAAAATAATTAAAAAAAATAATAATAAAGGAAGAGGAGTGACATTTTATCGCGATCTACACTCGAGACGACAAGCAAAGTAGACGGGGTGGGCGGGGTGAAACGCGTCGCAGACTTCACGCACAATTAATTTCCTCAATAATTCCTAATCGAAGGCAAAGCTGAACGAGGCATAGGCAACCGAGATGCCGGTGCGGCTGCATTTCCATCTCTCCCCCCCCCTCCGCTCTTTCTCTCTTTCCTTTCTCTCTCGCTTCATCGCTGCTTCCCGCATCTTCGCTAATAATTATGTGTACGTTAATTAATTGACTAATTATTATTCCGACTACGTCGACCGGGAATTCCACGGCGCGGAGAACGATGCTCGTTTCCTTCGCGCGATCGAGGCGGGGAACGAGCGATCATTATTTCCTATAGACCCGCCCGGGCATTTCTTTCTCGTTGTATTTTGCACGTATACACGTATACCGTACCTTCTTTTCTAGAATCGCGAACTCACATCGCGTCGATAGTCGTGGTGTATAATGCGATTTTAATCTCCCTCAGCCTCCGTCTCGGAATTAAACACCGAAGGTATCGAGTATCACGCAAGACTGAGGAATGGGTTATCGCAATTTAACACGTAAGACTTCTTAACTCTCTAATGCGCATTTAATCTCTCATTAACTAGGATTCTATCTTATTACAGACCCCTAGTTATACACGGAGCGCAGTTTAGAATAATTCAAGTTCCGACGACGATTGGAGTGTTTGCGACAAAGCGGTAATGTGACAGCGCGGCTGTCGTTAAAAATAAAACGTAATGTATTGAAAATAGAAATAATAGCGATAAGATATCCCGTGTAGTAGGAACGAATATAGTTCGCATGTTCTCGTGCAAGGATTGCCAAAGTTGCAAAATTTTCGGCTTGTTTAATTTTTATCAGTTTACTCAGACTCTTTTTAGTCTCTTGCTAGATGGCATGAACATGCCGTCGAAACAGCGCCGATGAATTTAACGACAAGCATAGTTAAACGCCTTGATACTAATACGGGTTTAAGGAGTTAACTTCGTCCTGAACGGTGCGCGGCGTGCCGTTAGAGATCGCGGGTGTTCCTCAGGCGACGAAGGCGATACGGCGTTTTGCTCGCATCGACAGGTCGTCGAATCGACAGCCACCTCTCTCCATCGTCATCTCTCTCCCCCTCCTCATTGTCATAACCCATAGAGGCGACCGTAAATCGGCGGGAAAGCTGCAAGAACGCTCGATATATCAATCCACGTCGGCTCCTATTTGCCGGTAATTAATCACGCCCACATCCAACCGGCGTACTTAGCATCCCTGGGCATTAGAGGTAAACTTTCGGGGGGAGAGGGAGAGAGAGAGATAGAGAAAGAGAGAGGGAGAGAGAGGAAGAGGGAGAGAGAGAAAGAGAACGAGCAGTGTTATGATGTATCGTTTTCGTATCTCTCGGGTTATTGTTCCCTTTCCCTCCGCAAGAAAATGTGCCCCGTGAATAACCCCGCAAATCGCCCCCCTCTGCTTTATGTCCGACAGCATTTCGTTCGCGAAGGAAGTATACGTCGTTAACAAAAATTTATTAACGTGAAATCCGCGAGACGCGATCGGAACGACGGCGTTATCGCTCGTATTTCGCTCGCTGGAATTCCGCGCTCGAGCGATATTCAAATAGCGTTTTGCGATTTCCTCGCGCGCTCTTCCTGCGCGCAACGTCTCTCTTTCTCTCTTTCTTCTCGCCCGGTTTCTTTCGCCTCCTCCCTGTTCTCGTCCCTTCTTCTCCCCCCTCTGCCATTCCCCGTTTATACCTAGAAGAAAAGACGGTAATTGGCTGAGAAACCGCGGTAGCTGAAGTCTCGCGTTAACCGGGGAAGCGCACCTCTCTCTCTCTCTCTTTTTCTCTTTCTTCATTTTCGTTACGTTACGCGCGTTATGTATTCGCGTGTTCGGTGGATGTACTACTGTTGCTATGATAGCTATTATTAGATGGTTTTATTGCGTGCACCGGGCGTAATAGGATTGCCGCCGAGCGGCTTGGAATCCGTTGTCGACGTTACGTCGACACGACCAACCGTTCTATTTCTATTACGTTACCGGTAAAGGGCTAATATTTTCGTACGCGATGTGCATCACGCGATTATTATTATCGCTGAGTAAATCACTCGGGATATAACAAAAGTCTAGTCCCCGTTCCATTCCGCATTAACTCTCAATGGCCTAATATAACTTTAAGGTAATATATAGCGCGTAATGGCTTTCCTCGTATATTTCCGAAAATTGCCAGAATTATAGGACATTGTTCTGCGTTTCTAAAAGCGTCGCAATCATAGAAAAACAGAAGAAAAGCGTATTATGCGTTTGTATTATTGAGTTTCAAACCTAATTGTTGAGATGTGCTAAATTCGCGTCAAATTTAGAAAATGTCTATCTGAAATAAAGCTTATACTATTTTTTCAAGAGTAGAGTAGATTACTTTCAGAGAGAGAGAGATTACTTCAGTCTCACCGTTTTCAAATTTCCCCTCTCGTATCGTCGGTGTTTCTGGCAAGCGCCTCGCAATACTCGCGGCATCTCCGGTACGCGCGACAGCGTACAGATTCTCCCCTAAAAGTCACTCCGTTCTCATTTCACGGGCGCGCGTCACCTCGCGAAGTCCTCCCTTCAACCACTCCCGGCTTTCTTTTTCTCCCCGTGGCATTCAACAGTTTGTCTCGACGACGAACCATCCGCAAATTTCTCCATTCACTTCGCCGAAAAAACGAGCGCGCCTCGTCGCGCCGGAGGTGTCGGCGGAAGAGAGAGAAAGAGAGAGAGAGAGAGCCACAAGAATCCTAAGGGGTGGACGCAAGGAAGTGAGAAAATGGAGGTCGCGCGGCGCTTGAAATAATGCGAAGGCTCGTTGCCTCCTCGATAACCCTTCCTCTCATCAGTTCTCGTTATCCTCGTCTTTTTGTCTCGCGCTCCGCACCGCGGCCAATGAAAGAGCCACCTCTGTGTCGAGCACTTTTCGCGTGCAAGCCTCGCCAAATGGAGACGGGAACGGAAGTTAATGCCAACATGTTAAAAACCTACCGCGACATAATCTATTCTCGCGAACTGAGAGAGAAGAGAGAGAGAGAGAGAGAGGAAAAAGCGACGCACCTACATTTTGAACAATACACCTTAAATAAGTTTCTCTTCGTGTTCTATTATTAATATTTAGCAAATTTCCGTTATTTTATTATTTACACTGTTATTTCTTAATATATAATTCAAAAGAAACTCATCCTATTAAATGTAATAAACGTTGCATCGAGAAAACGAATTGAAGCGAATTAAAGATTGATACAATTTACGCCGTACAGACAATTTAATTTGCTTTTGTATAAATTAGAAAGCAACTTCTATTCCAGAGTCCTGGCTATAATAGAGATTACTGCGTTGATTCGCCGTTGATAATGTTTGTAACGTTCGACAAAAATAAATGCACGGAGAAATTAATGAGGCAACTTCATGCGTGGCCACGATAATTGCGAGATGCAATACGAAGTGCCATAATGAAATGTAACTTGAATGTTGCAGCATCATCTCAAGGTTTTTTTAATTGCTGATGCGTGAGATAACGGCGCGCAAGTTAATTGCTAATTCGCGCTTATGGCTAATAAATTCGTAGGCACGCGTGTGTAATAGATGAGATCCCTAATGCATATATTGTCAATATCTCTCCTTAAATTTCGATTTGTGATTTGTGACGGCATAAATCGCGGCTGCCGGAGCGTGCAATACAAATCTCGGGAAAGGCTGTGCCCGGACGCGTGTGTATACAGACAAGTTTCATTTTACATGCACTTAACCGGCGGAATCGCGATTGCTAATTTTTATGTAAATTACAATCGGCGAGAAGGGAAGTACGCGAAATGGAGTCTTGGAACGAACCGGAAAATCTTTCGGCTTATAATGACGCGCCGATAATTTTTATAATCTAATTACAGCGAGCGGTCGCACGGTTGCAATCGGAATTTGTGACTGGCGATTACGCGACCGTAATTAGTGATCCAATCAATTAAAAATATCATCGATTAATTTCGCAGTATGTATAAACCCGGATGCCGCAATTTGCATTTGATCTAGCCGCAACTTAAATATATGACGCGCAATTAGTTGGGCCGCGCGAGTCGCAAACGCATGATTGTAATTTCTGATTGGGAAGGATGGGTTAACTGTAAATCCGGGGTCGTAGGTCAAAGCGTGGCAGTAAAGCCCGGACATTCTTCATTAACTTTTGCAGCCGTAACGTTGCTCGCCGCGATTTTCGTCCTCAAGAACGTGCCGAACAACGGCATTGTCAATTCTCGGCGAGAGAATCGGTTTTTTATAACACCATTAAATCCCTATAAAAAAAAGAACGATGATGTAATTAACAGCAAATCGTAAAGACTAAGTTCTTATGTAAATGTCCCAGTTTTCTCGAATTCAACTCGTATATCATTAACGTTTCTTTTTTTTTTTGCTACGCAGCAAAGTGTGCACGGGGCATCTCTCCTCTTTTTCTCCCGCCGTGAGCAATAACGCCGGTGTAAGGGAACTTTTATATCGACGGCGTGTCGATATCGCGCACGCCACTCTCTGTTTCAAACAATCGAGACAGAAACTAATCGCGGCCGATTCGAGGAATTCGAAACATTTTTATCCGGCGACGCGACTGCAGTCAACGAGTCGGCGGCGGCGGCGGCGAGCAGGAAAGGACACCAGCAGTGTCCGAAGCGAGAAGGGGACTCGGGGGAGCGATGGACTACGGGGACCAAAGGGCGATCCGGGGCAGGAGGGGGAGGGGTGGGAGGGAGTGAGGGAGACGCTTTCGCGATTTTGAAAAAAAAATCCATTTCATGATAGAGCCGCCACGGAATAGATACGGGACGCGACGTAGGGCGGCTGTATAGGGTATCCACGATTGACGATACGAATCTGCCTATCTGCAGGTATACGCGAGCGTGGATTCCGCGACCGGCTATCGTGTGTGTGTACGCGGCGACGATGTGTGCGCCTGTGCATACGTACACGGGCACGGGCACACGCGAAAACGCACGTCCGTGCAGCGCGGGGCTGCACGTGCGTGAAGTTACACACGTGGGTGGGTATCTCCGATATTTATGGGCAATATTTCCGATTCAGCTGCTGCTATCGAAGCCCTTACCAGTTCAACATGTCCGCAATAAAAAACTGGATAAAATTATATCCACATCTCGCCACGGTTTCGACTCGCTGAAACTCGTCAAAAGTTATGGAGCGGGCATACGAGGAATTCTATTCTACTTTTTATCCCTCCGTGCGCTCTCTCTCTCTCTCTCTCTTTTTTTGTTTCCTCCCTCTTTTTGCCGATGCCCCTTTTTTTGTTATCCCTCTGTCGAAACGCCCGATGGCAGACCGGGGATCGATCCACCTCGAGCGCATAAAAGCGCAATTTTTATACACATCGAAGGCTTAAGCCGATTCTTGTTCACGATTTCGGAAGATTCCGTCTTTGATTTGATCTTTTATGGACGAAATTATTTTCCCGTTTCAAGAGAGCGTTCTCCATGCATTTTAATATCTAAGTACATATTATAAAAGTAAAGACTTTCATCTTGTACGTTTTATAATGTTAGAAATTCAAAATTAATATACAGAATAAATATAAGGATTACTAGAGTATGTTATCTTAACCATGTCAATTCTTCGTCACATTCGGCTTTAACAAGGATTAAATAACAACATTTCATGTAGTCTTTAATAAAACATGCAATTAATATTATTGAACACACTGCGTGAATAAAAGATTAATTTCTAATTAAATGAATCACCTAAGACAACCTGTTGTGATGTGACTACACCCTAATCTTATTCCATCCAGGATTAAGCAATTCTGATTTTAATATAAAGTAAGCAAGATTACGACTCAATGCGTCGAGAGTAAACAGATAATTCTTTCCGTCCCGTCACTCGTCCCTCGTCCTTCCGCGAGAGTCGTCGCGCTTCGTTTCGCGAGGCTGCCGCGCGTTGTAAGGCGCGACTCGAAGCCAGTAATAAAATGAAATTGAAATAAATGTATGAACCGCGGGTTCGAAGCCGCGGAAGTGTAACGATCGCGTACACAAGGTGGCGGCAGCGGGGTACCACTGACTCTCAGACGTAAAAATTCCAATTTGTTCCCGGAGCACCGCACGCCGTTAAAGCCGCGACGAGCCGGAGAAACGCGTAATATATTATGAAACTTCAGGGAGGGGGGGGGAGCGTAGAAGGATGGGGGTTCCAAATGCCATGGCATTCGAAAGTTTTTCTCTTCACGGCGGAAAATTCTTAACTTATGGATTTCGGTCTCATCCCGACCCCTCCCCGTCCGGCCGAAGAAATCGCGAATTGAAATTAAGAAAAAAAACGCGAATTCATGTTGCGCACTGTCATGCCGACGGCATCAAGTTTCTTCCTTCGAGAAATATAATAAAATATTTTGTAAGGATCGCATCCAACTTCGGAAGAATATAACGTAGACCTTACGCGATGGTTTATTTATGTTAAACGAGTGGATTATGTTAAACAGATATTTCCCCATTCTACAAGAAAGAAAATTACGGATTCCAGAATTGCGAAACTCCTTTGCAGATTGAAATTACGAAAGAAAATAAATGTTCACATTGTAGCCCGACCCTAAATCTTCCCCCTGGATCAGATATTCAAGATATCCCGATGGTTTCGGAACATTATGGTGTATTCTAAAGTTTTTCTTTCTGCAACGGAAAAATTCATAATTTACGGTCTCGCAAATTTTCGGCTCTCCCATCCGACGGAAAACTTCGCGGATCGGAACCAAAGGAGGGCAAAAACGATAAGTATAACCATATATCCGTTTGCTCTATCGCACTTTCATCGGCGAATTTTTTTCCACCGCGAACTCATATGAGAAATGCAGGAAGAGGAAGAGAGAGAGAAACAGAGGAAGAGAGGGCGGTTTTCCTTCCATTCCACGTCTCTTTATATTTTTCCCCTCTTATGTTTACGAGACAGAATCGAGCGTAGGGCGCATGTAGGCGTGCACGAAACGAAACGGAAGAGATACGTAACGACGACAACGAGGGTTGCGCGACGAGACGGGGGTCGGGGCGCAACGCAGCGGGACGAGGGTAGTAAGAGGGGGGGGCTGAAAAACTTTTTAAATTCGAGACAAAATGCTAAAAGTTCCCCGAGGCCATGCATACGAAGCGACGGCCGTCGGGATGGAATGGGGGGGCTCTGCAAGGGGAACGGGGGAGAGGGAAAGAGAGAGAGAGAGAGAGAGAGAGAGGCTGGCGGAGCGGGTAGCAGGGAGCGACCATTAACATAAAACAGAATGTGGGAAAAGCAAATATTGTGATAAAAAATAATAATAATAGAAGGAGCGAGCGAGGGGACGTGGAGGGAGAGGCGCGCCCAACCTCCGGGGACGAAGCAGAACGATGGATACTTCGCCTCCGTCGTTTTCTCCCTCCTGCCCCCTCTCGCTTCACTCTTTCCCTCGACCCTCCTCGTCAAGTCCCCCTCCCCCCTCCCCACGATCGCTCCTGTCTCTCTATCTCTCTTTTTCCCATTCTCGTATAAATACAAGTATACGGCCGGAGTTTTCCCCGGGCATTTATGAAACTCATTCGCCTAGAACTAACTCTAATAATCGTTGAAACTAATACACCCTCTCGAGTACGTGTGCCACCCGCGCACATTTGCATCAGCAGGAACCGTCCTCCTCTTCGGCAGGAATGACCCGAAAAAAAGAGAAGAAATGGTGTGGGCCTCACGAGGACATTTTTTCGAGTCGTTTCGGGGACATCTAAGGCGCGATATGTCACATTTGCGATTGAGAGATATTACAATCGGCAATTTTTTTCTTTTTCTTCTTATTTCAGTACGATAATAACTTCTTATTTTTTCTTAGACACAAATTCTAAGTTCTAGTTAAAAGGTTTACTTTATCCTTCAACAAGATAATTTGCGTCAAAATAATTTGCGTCTAAATATTTTACATAAAAATCCTTCTAGAGAATATTGTTCACAGTACTGTAATATAATTCCGCGTATCTATGAACTAAATAATCGGGATGAAAAATGTGCGCGCGGTAAAACAACGCTGCTAAAATGTCCCCGCGCGCGATACCCCGGTCCATCCTTGTTTCTCGCAGGTTTTACGGCGGACGAGTCCGCCTGCAGGATTCGTTCCTTTTTTTGACCGAGATGAAATCAAAGAACGCAGGGGGAGGTCCGGTTAATGGGGCGAAGGTGGGACGACCCGGGCGGAAGGGGGACCGGGGAGAGGAGAGGAAGACGGGACCGGCACGGCGACGTAAACCGTAACGATAACGATTATGGACGCAGTTACCGCGGGGCGTCCTTTCTTAACGATTACGTGCTCGAAAATTATTACGCGTAATAACATTCTGTCGTTATTACTATTATTGTTATTATTATTATTATTAGTATACGCCGAGAAGAGGAGACTCTCACCGAGACGGGGAAAGAGGGAGGAGGGGAGGTCGGACGAGGGAAACGCATGCAGACCGGACGTGTCTTACGACACGGATTACACAGTTCTCGTCAGTAAAAACAAGATAAAGTAAGATAAATTAAAGTAAGATAAAGAGTGAAGTAAAAGCATAATTTTCTTGTTTCTTCCCAGAGAAATTCCATATTACGAGATATATTATATGCGCAAAATAATATTAGGCTGCGATCAATGGACACTGATTACAGATAAAGCTTTATACACATTTGGCACAAATTATGAATGAACGTTATCTATAGCTCAAAGCGTTTCTTCTGTCTTTCGTACGTGTTGAGCTTTTTACATTAAACGAGCGAAATGTGATTGTTTCTCCGAATAATATGTACGCTAATAGTTGTTACACTCGGGCATTCGAGTCTAAATTACGGCGCGGAAAGTATGAGAGTCTCGATAAAATTCATCGTAAAAAAAGGCAGCTTTGATACGAGCTCGCCTAATTGCTCGTATTTTTCTATATTTGATATTACGTCCGAGTTTATCGGCCGCTCGTCGCGAGAGTGACGATCGTAATCGTCTAACATGTCCGCGATTCGTCGTGGATAACGTGACGAGATAACGGTGTCGCGACTGGTTAACGAATCGACATCGGGAAAACGTATTCCCGCGGAAAAAAAATCGCCCCTCATAAAAGTCATCGAGCTGGCGCAAATTACGCGCCGCCCGACTGTTATTTTTTCGATGTCAATTGATTCAAAATTCGGCCTCGATATATCGGCCGTAAATTTATTAGCCGTACGGGCCACTAAATTTCACGCGAATTCATGATTGCCCATCGGAAATTCGATTTCTCGAGCGATCATGCGAAACGCGAAAGCGTATTAACAAATGACGTCGCGCGTTTGCGAAATAATCGCGCGTCGCTTCTTATAACCGTCCCCGCGCTGAAATAAATCGCGGATTCGTGAAAGTTCACGTTTGAAAGCAAAGTCGAATTGACATTTTCAACCGCGCGCCGTCTTACGGAAATTGATTGGCTCACTTGGCGGATTTTTCTTTCGCCGAGTATGAAAATTCATCGGCAGCGTAACTCCCGAGTCCGTGAACGCGAAGAGTCCTATCCCCGCGGCAAAATATCAATTAGCAGATTTAAAATCGCGGAGGCGGAAGCAGACGTCTGCCAATCCGGAGGAGGCTCGTGCGCGGACTTTTTCCGCGAACTTGGACTTTTTCCTATGAACTTTTTCCTACGGGGCGTTGAATCTCTTTTCGATGGCCGTGGGCTAAACGATTCGACATATTTGCTTTCCATAGGATGTTTGCCCGTCTAGCAGAAAAAAAGAGAGACGGCAGGATTCGGTTCGACTTGCGTCGAATGTTCATTAACTCGTGACGTAGCCATGAGCTACGCTGCTCGGCTACATTTTTATCGGATATGTTGTAGACGTCTTTCTCTTGCTCTCTTTCTCTCTTTCTCTGCCTGTCGCACTTTAATTTTCATCATGTAGCCGAACGGAATTTATGTCGAAACGTCAGCGGTGAGCTTATTCGCTTTTCGTTCTTAGACAGAGTCGACGGACGATAGAAGATGAGAGAGAGAAGGAAGGGGAGAATAATATCGAAAGGCGATAGTGGGTCAGAAAGAAAAAACCGAAACACTCGATCGACGAGCGGCGGCTTTCTAATTGAGATCTATCGGAAGGGGGCAACCGAAGCGTCAGTTATCGTTACAAAAGAATTCCTAGCCACGACGCCTTCTTAAGTGACTAGAGGGCAAAAGTTAAAAAAAAAAGCCCTCCCAAAAGAGTAAAAGTTTACTCCAAACACCGATACGTATATCTGAGTCACAAAATATTTATAGATATAAGATTAAATGATATGTAATAAAACGTGTCATGTTTTTCGCAATCTTCTTTCTAAAAACATATAACCAATGAAATAAAAAATACAATGTCCTTTAGAAAATAGCATATGGAAGAAAATTTTATATAAAGATGTCCAATAACTACCGCGCGATATTTAAATAGCAAATTCTAGAAAATAGAGTCAAAAATATACTAATATAAAAATGTCGAAATTAAAGAAATATCTGCATTATAAGTTGATTAATGTATAGAGTTCGTGTTTATCAAACCTAAAACTGTGCTTATATGCAATCTATTATTTGTTACTGATTTATTTAGTTTAGATAGTTTCACTAAAAATCAATTAAAAACTATCTACTCTGCGATTTTATAATATCAAATCATTATCAATAAATTTGGATATGTAAGCTGCAAGATATTAAATAAAATTGACATGTTATGGAAAAAAAATTAATGCAATTAATAATCATCAATATGACTCTTTTAAATAAATTAATTGAGATACGTTATATGAAATATTTTTTGCTCCTGTATGTAGAAACATTTGTCATATGCATATTAAAAAATATCTCTGTGCGTGTACGTGTGAGGTAAATATTTATACAATATTTAATCCTGGAAAGATATGAGAAAGCCAAACCTCAAATTGTATTTAAAAGATGTTTAAGGAAAGAGTAGAAAATAAAATAAAATGACACATCTAACTATTAATAATTTTTCCATCTACCATGTTTTGTAGAAACAATTTTATTTTTAAGAAATATTTTTATTTCACATAAAGGTACAAAATATGTATATCTTTTTCTCCAATTTTTTTTTCGTCCATCAGATAAGAACATCATAAAGAATCTTAAATAAAAGCTTTATTAAATTTTAAAAATGTCCGTATTTTATTCTGTATAGCTTTATTTTACTTTTTCCTCTTCCTATTCATTTATCACACAATTTATCTCAACAATAAACTCAAAGCTTTAATAATTTATAATGTATTTAATATTAAAATTGTATAAATAATAATACTAAAATAAGATATCTTTGTTGATGTTCTTAATTACATTTTCTAAAAAATTTACCTGTATATAAATGCTTGAAAAAGTTATAAAAAATTATATTTTTACTAAAGTTATATATAGAGGCAATTTTTTAGCGTGAAACAGTCTATTATCGTTTATTACTTCTTATCAAGCTTATTTAATCATTTTTGTAAAATATTTTGTATCATTCTTTATATTCTTATATTTACTGTATAAATTTCTTGATAATTGATCTTATAATTATAAATATTCCGAGGTTATAATAAAATACCAAAATGTACCCAGCATTAATTCTAATTTCTTTCAGCCTTTTCATTTTAAATTAATAAATCTACAAGGTCTATACAAAAAGTCTTATATTCTTAATTACATACATATATACATATATCTAATATATCTACATCCTTATGCATATGTATCTTGTTATACATATATGGCTACGATCAACGTGACGCTACAAATGCTTCGAAGCATTCCTCTTTTCTTTTCTTTCAATGAAGAAAGAAAGAGAAGAAGAACGCTCCAAAGCATTTGTAGCGTCACGTTGACCGTAGCCTATATCTCATACATATCTCACTTACAGATTTATCGTTTCAAATTAAAATAAAACATATTTCCTTACTCACGCGAATACGATACGCAGTAGTGGAATCGTAGAATAAGTTGAAGCTACGTTAAATACAAATACGGTCATGTCTAAAAACATTGTCTAAAATAACTATAACACGCGCGACGATAGCATGATTAGAAACGATTGATTCCGGCAGTAAGAAGTATACCAATAATAAAGAAGTTACTCACCGCTCACAGCTTGCTCCACCGTTGTTTCCACTTCCTCCTCCTCTCAGCTTGCTTCGTTGCACTCACATGTAACACTCACTCACGAAAACACGGTTAATTACGATCGCACGCGCGCACGAGTCGCATGAAAACGCAACGATATCCGTTTTACGACGTTGCGCTGGAAGAACAGCACGAAACATTTGCTCCGATGGATCGCCGTCGCCTCGATACGAGTCATTAATCGCGGAGTTAATTAAACTCGCGGTCCGATATCTTCCGATTTTAATAATCACAGGAAACGATCGTACGTGTGGGGTTTGTATCGCGTACTTGTCGCGTTTCGAGTCTCGTTACACGTACATACATCTATTTAACATACGTTTTATGTTCAACACACGTTTACATCTAAATAACACACTGTACATCATGAGGAATGAGTTCCGCGAATTATATTAACGTACTATAGAATAAACATAATAGTCTGAATATTCCACGCCTAGTGTTTTTCAGATTTTTGATACGCGCGATCAATGTATCACATTTTCCGCTACTTGCGCCGCGCCGAGCCGCGCCGGTCCGACGACTCGTGTGTTATTCCGATCTAGAAACAGCAGATATTAAATTTAAACCGGAGGAAATATATCGAAGCGTGACACGAAAATACGCTACAATCTGGAATACCGCCGGAGAAACAGCTGTAATTCTAACACCTCGATTTTAGCTTTTTCTTCGAGCGAATAAATCATTCGTCATCTGATTCGATGAACGGTTATCATCTCGTCTTGATATGCTTTATAAATCAACCGCGGGAATTAATTAATGCGTCGTTTTGATCGCCAATTGCGCGTAAAGATCGCGCCTCGAGGGACAATAACTCGTGGACACGCGGAGCGACTCGCGACACTGCCTGCCGCTTCGAGTCCCGGTGAGCGAATGGTCTCTCGACGACCTTGTGTATACACGCTAGCGGGCTACATGCGTAAACACGGAAAAAAATGCCAGGGGCGCCGCATGCCAACCGCTACGAAATATTTAACGTCAAAATAAATGTATACGCCGAATTATTTCGCTCTTTGTACCACGCGCTAATTTTGATGAATGAGCTATTAACATATACGTTGCGCTTTGGTTTGAAAATTCATCAGAATAGTTCGAGATAACGATTAATCTCGATTGAGAGAAATAGAGCGAGAGACATGTATTAGTAATATATTTTATTAATAATATCTATACTTTACTTAACGTTATATATAAATTATTTAATCTTTTTCGTTAATAAAAATTTAATCAATTGTGTAAAATAAAAATAAAATTCTATGAAAAAGAATTGTTAAATCTAACGTTTATTTGAAGAATAAAATTTACTATCACTCTGGATCGAAAAATATTTGCGCACATTAATAATATATGTGTTGTTATTATTCTTTCTGAAAACAATAATAAGTGGAACAGGAAAATTACTCTTTTTTAAAAATTCACATTCCGAGAGGAATGAAATTGTGTATTTTAATAAGTAAATCAAGAAAATTAAATTGGATTGCCGCAAGAAATATAACGACTCTCCTTCTTAATTTATTAAAATCGCACAATTTCGTCCCTCTCGGAACGTACAAAAATATAACTTAATATAATTTAATTTCTGTTTTCTTATCATACCAAATAAAAATTAATCTAAATAAATAAAAATAAACTTTATTCTTCGACTTTAAATTTAATGGTACATTTTAAAATTATTATAAATAATTTATATCAACTATCATACAAAAAATTAAATATCTTGCATGTGACAGTCAAAATTTGCTGTAAGTAATCAGCTTATATCGAGATATCTTCTGATTGCAATATATGGCGTATCTGCATGTGAGAAATTAAAAAAATCAACTGAGCAGTAAAAATCAATATTTTCTTAGCTGTATTTAAATCAATAATATATGATAGATTAATACATATGTAATACGGTTTACTTAGCGTGTCAACTCAACTCGATTGTATTAACCAATTTTTAACTGTCATCAAAAATTATCATGTGGTTTCAACATTTATATATTAAAATTTTCAATTCAAATTAATCAGCATATATTATTAAAATATTGAGAGAGAGAGAGAGAAAGAGTTGTACTGTTCACATATAGGTAAAATGTCTATATTAAAAATGCTATATTAAATGCTATATTAATTGCTATATTAAAAATGATATAAGAACTTATATTTTTATTTTCACACAGCACTAAAATATAACTTTTCATAAGTTCTCTATCATTTTCAGTTCTTTTCGTAAAAATTAATAAGCTATTGTCATCACAGATTAAAGTACAAGTGATCACACTTAATGTTGAACGTGCTATGTAATATGCACGTACACACAGATTGTAAAAAAAATATCACAGTTAATTAACGTACTCAATGAGGTTTCACCACTATCCCAAATTTGCGATAAGAAACGCTTGTATACATTTCAATGTTAAAATCACGTACCATGTCCCTGATTTGATCTCGTCAAATGTATCGATGACAACCAGCAGCGACAGACGCGCGGCCCTCTTCGGTCGCATTTTGCCCACTGCCGTATCACGCGGTCGATTCGATCAATCAAGGCCGACAACAAGGAAAAAGGGATGCAGAATGCAGAACGCAGTCGGCCCGCCCTGCGTCATGATTTCCCTTCGTTGCGGCGCGGCGTTGCGATGCGACGCGGCGTATGCCGGATGCGATCCGCGCGTCGGAATGAAATTATTTCTGTTACCGGCGGGCGCATACCGCGAATTAATAATTCCCAATTATCTCGAATCGATGTATTTAGCAAAATTACCTAAATCGTTACATCCGCCCAACAACATAATGCGGGAGCTGAAAATGAAACTCCGCGGACACGGCCGCCCGCCCGACGGCCGTACAGGAATTAACTCGCGCTCGAATTACCGATACCATACCGCGCCATATGCCCGGGCTTTAACGGGGATCGGAACTTTTCCCGAAACTCTCGCGCCGCGACTTCGCCAGACGCGGAAACGACGGTATTTATCTTGGCTTAAAAAAAAAAAAAGATTCGCGTTTATTTTGCATTTAATTCGCGTGTCTCGAATTCTTTGTAAAAATGTATCTTTACCGCTTCGCGCGATAAAATTTTTAAATTGAACACGATTACCATCTTATCATACATATAAAAAAAGATTAATATAAAAGTAATATTTTTCCATTGTTTTAACACGTGTATTTTTCTCATTGTGCGAGGGGACGTACACAATTCTTAGAATAAATTATCTACATATCTATATCGATCTGTAATTTATCCGGCATTATAAGCGACCTTTTTAAATGGGGGCACATAATACCTATTACGCGCACACTTGGCTTTGTCTCGACAAACAAGTTCCTCGAGACGTCCTCGAATCTATCCGCCTCATTTCTTTATTTCGAGGACCACGACGCGACGGGGCGAAGGGGATAGGTGCAATTCCGCCGCTCGATGTGTCGCTGGCGCGCGTAATGACAGCCAGGCGCCGCGAATTAGAGTCCGGTGGGCGTAAGGGTGGGCGCAATACAATATAATATTCGGAGCGATATAAAATTACGGATAATTGCTTGATTGGCCTCGGCAGATGGGTGTAATTTAGAATATCCGCCGCTCGCGCACGCCCGCCGACTAATCAATTACGAAATGTTTCGAGGGCCGACCGCGGCTAATAAGATTTACGATTGGGCGAGATCGGTTCCCTTCTTCGGTCGTTTTCCCCGATCGTTTCCTCCGTTCTCCCCATCTCCCTTTCTCGTTGATCCCTCCTCGGCATATATCCGTTTCGTAAATTACGGGTTCGGACGCGGCTAAACAGCTGCAACGCGGTCTCGCCAATCTCGCTTCTTTGGCGCATTTGCGGTTAACGACTTTAAACCCAGTTTCCGACGGAACGATATTTCTAACGTGTGTTTCTAACGAGCGCCGTGTTTCGCCGCGAAATCTTTTGCGAGATTGCAGCTAGATAGTTGAATCGTACTCGGCAAAACGCATCAAGGATTGATAACATGATTCTTATTAAATAAGATGTCGATTTTGGTGACAATAGCCCGTTGTTAGTATCCTATATTTGACGTCAAAAATATGAATAACTTAGTATTGAGCCCAACGTCGCGTCGCAATCTTCGTACGATATAAATAAATCTTAAAATTAAACATCTATAATTAATGCTAAATGGCAAAGATACCTTTTTTATATTTATGAACTATCCGGCTATTTACCTCCCAACTCGATTGAGCTTGAATTTCTATTGG
Organism: Temnothorax curvispinosus; assembly: GCF_003070985.1. NCBI lineage: Eukaryota > Metazoa > Arthropoda > Insecta > Hymenoptera > Formicidae > Temnothorax > Temnothorax curvispinosus. The sequence goes on from NW_020222541.1 coordinate 120,411, forward strand.
GGTAACGACTGGACAATAAGTCGGAGCTAGCTAGAGAATGAAATATTACCTACCTTTACCGAACATTCTATATGGGATAATACCGGACTAATGGATAAAAAAGAGGCGCAAAAAAACTGCAATTTACATAATTCTCGCTCGCGCAAATACGAGTTAATAAATCTCCGTTGAAGAAAACCGCAAGTAGCATATCGGTATCGTTTACACGAGGGTTAAGACAGGTGAATGCCGCGGGCGATTACTATTTCTCACCGA
>NW_020222541.1:120675-133716 GCF_003070985.1 Temnothorax curvispinosus
ACACGCGCCGTGAAGTGGCTCGTCCGGGTCTCAATTAGCGTAACATTTCGGCGGCCCCGGCATAAGGCAATAATCGTTCGCGTGTAAACCGATATCTATTTCTCGCAGCGCGTGCACGAACGCATCGTTGTTCGCGCGCGGGAGATGAGAGAGAAAGGGGTGAATGCAACTCGCGCGCCCGCGGGAGTGTGAGAACAGAACGCGTATATCCGGTTCTGCTCGTTCGCGATGGAGTCGTATCGGAGGGGATGATTCCGCCGAAACGCGAGGGCCCCCCCTCGAGAGCACGAGCCAACCTCCGACACCCCAAACTCCGTTAAAACGCTTCGCTACTCGTGTTTAGATATCGTTAGACCGCATTTTCAACACCGCCATTATGTAAAGCACGTGGCGGAGGCCGATAAGTCGAACAATGGGCTCGGCGCGAGCGCGGCGACGAAGGCAGGAGAGGGTTAAGGACTTTCCGATCGTCCATCCCGGGTCGATCTCGCCGACCAATCGATCGCCCGACCGACCGACGGACTCCCCTTTCCCTTCTCCGCTTTTCCCCCTCGTGTCCCCTGGAATCGACTTATCTTGCCGGGCGCGAACTTCGTCATCGGCGGCGAACTCGCAGAACTTGTCGGCGGAGCTCGTACCTTAATTATGCTATCCAGGTACTAAGTGTAATTAGTGTCCCATTGAAAATAAAATAAAACTTTTATTTTCTCCCTCCTTCTCCCTCTCACTCTTAGCGTTTATTTTTTTTTCATCTTTTTCTTTATGCGCCAGTAGCGAGCGTTGCAATTAAAGTATGTTCGAGCAAAGGGTTGGGAGAGAACAGGGGAAAGAAAGAGAGAAGTTCGGCGCATGACGTTACGCGCCGCACAAAATAATACTTTTTATTGCCGCGATCTTTACGATCTGTAGCGTATCGAGTATAAAGAAGATAATAAAGAAAGACGCGCGCGCGCGCTCAGAGATAATAGTCGGCATTATGCACGCATTGCTCAACTGCAACGTCACTTTTACGGCCGATTTTTTTACAATCTCTGATACGCTTTTTTTTTTTTAGAACGCGCGCGCTCGATTTGCGATCAAACTACTCGTCGCGAGTAGTAATTTCGCGAATTACATGCAATTGTTTCAATAATTTCTCTACAATTTGTATTTTTTACGGTGGAAAGAACAGAGGCAAAATGTTTCTTAGAAAAAAACCACGGCGACTTTTTCCCTCCCGATCATAAACTCCTTGCTTTATCGTTGAGAGAAAAAAGAAAGAATTCTTCCGCAATGATATTCTCTAACCAGAAGCCAGTTGTGCGATAGGGGGTTTAAATAGCAGTCGGCCAATTTTAACCGAGATACTCGCGTGCGACTTTCACGAGGGACAGAGACGCGGAGTGAAAAGGGTGGGAGAACGCGGGTAACTTGACGGTAGTCGTGAAAAGCGCATTTTCCGTCGCGCCCGATAAACTTGGCGGGTATTAATTGTGCACGCGTAAACTCAAATTTCATCGCGCGCGGCGCACAGAACGATCTTCCCCGTCTCGCTCCCGCGCGCGCCTACGCGAGAGAACGCGATTTCTATGGGGAAGTTGAAGTCGCGCTTTTTCACATCGTTTCGCGAAACGACAGAGGAGGAAGGTGAAAGACGAGGGGGAGGGTGGAGGAGATGGAAGAGGGTGCAGACGCTCCCTTTCACCGCCACGCACAAAGCTCCAAGCTGCCTCCGCGTACGTGCACACGCGCACACATACACGCGGATTTGTTTTATAATATACACCTACGCAATCTCGAAAATACGTACAGGGTGTTTCGTCGTCCCGCCTTTCAGTTAATACTTCTTGACGTGTTTGAAAGGTGTATTCGCTTATTTCTTCTCAATTCCCGACGTTAACTACTTTGGCAATCGAGCTGAACATTGCGTTCGCGACACTACAAATAAAAACCCCAGTTAAAATCAATCGAAAAGATTGTAAATATTTTAAATTTTTGTTCGCAGAATTCGTGCCCTGCAGCCGAGCTTGCTTGAGACATCACTTTTCGCGATGTTTCGAACGTCGAAACTATCGTCATTTTTCTCAGCTCGCAGATCGAGGGAGATCAGATCGCCAGGACACCCTGTATACACGCACAGGAGGATACAGCCGGACGCGTACGTCTATATTCCGGATATAAATTGTGGCAGAAGCGTACGGGGTCGGTATAAGTATAGTTACGATAAATCAGGCATATCGACGTCCGGCATAGAATTGCAAATGAGCCCCTGCCATCTTTAAAATAAAAAGTTATAACTGCGCGCGCTCGCTCGCTCGATCAGCCTCGCTTGCTCGTTCGTTCGTCCGTTCGCGAGTGCGCGCGCCGCGCCGCGCCGGTAGAGATAGTCGGCAGACTTCCATGTGCGCGTACGTATAATGCATACAATCTCCGGGCAAGCAAGGAGAAAGAACTTAAAATGAATAATGTATCGTATATTTAATTCTATACATAAGTACCCGTGCGCTGCTGCTGCGTACTCGTGTGTGCGCGCGGTCTCTACACGTACGTGTAGCTGAAAACGTTAGAGTTTCTTCTCTTTTCTCTCCTTTCCTCCGCGTTCATCTGTCCATCTGTCTCTCTTTCTCTTTCTCTCTCTCTCTCTCATACACACACGTACACATTCTCTTTCGTTTCTTCTCCTCTTTTTCTCCGTTCCCTCTTTTCTCCGTATACGATATCTATTCGCCGCTCTCCACGCCTCGATCTCTCGTTTCCTCTTCGCGCTTTCGCGGAATCGCGCGAGAGCGAGAGGGAAACGAGAGATCGAGAGAGCCGCGGGAGAGCCCTGCCGCTGAGTTACTACGGCAAGAATGAAGTAGCATATTTTCTATGCCTCGTGACGAATCGACTTTCCAGCCCCGGCCGGCGACCAGAGAACGAAACAAAAATACTCTTCGTCGGCCGGGGCGCGCCCCGACGAGAGAAATAACAGCCCGGTCGGGAATAACTATCATTAAATTATTATCGATCGATAAGCTCCACGTTACCGCTGGCCAGGTCGAGGCTTTTTCTAATTTGTCAGATGTAGTTGCGCATCGACGGGAAGGCGAGGGCAGAAAGCGATTGGCGATGGCGCAAGAGAAAGAAAAAGAGGGGAAGAGAGAGAGAGATGAGGTGGAGAAAGAGACAGACGGAAAAATACAATTATTAGCGATTATATTAGTGCTTTATATCAATTCCTTGAAATACGCGCGAGAAAACAAGCGATGCTACTTTGACGATTGCAAATAGGGGGAAGAGGAATATACGTATAGCGATATGAGATATCTGCTCTATTTTGTTCTCAAGTGAATGATATTGATTGCGTTGCCTCCGAGGTATTAATATAATACAATTGTATAGCAGTACGTTTCATTAGCATTTATATAACGTCGTCCGTACATCAAGGCATTAGTAAAGTTTTGAATAATAAACATGCATGAAAATTAAATTGTTAGATGAAATAAGCGGCGCAAGGACTTTGGAATAATGAAGCACACTTCATCGGAGTGTTCGCATTGCATTTTATTTTAATCAAAATTTAATTTGTGCCTCAATTGTAAAAATATTTAATAATGCAGATAATAAAAATCGATTACGTATGTTCGAAGTTGAAGAATCCGCGACTTAAATCTAGGACGCTCTGTATATATGATGCGGTAAGTAGGGCAGGAAGATGTAAGAAATAGATATATAATTTAAAAATAAAGTATAACAGGTCGCACACCCTAATAATTTATCAGAACCATCTCTCGATATCGAGATATTTATGCGTATCTGAGAAAAAAATCGATCGACGAATCTACGTGGTAAGTAATGGCACGCGTGTAAGTTTTCATCGTCCTCTGCAATTAAAATTGGGGAAAGATGGGGTGAGAAACCGATGGGCGAAGAAAGTGTATCGATTCTGTTTTTCTTTCTCGGTCGCGGCCTTTCCGGAAAATTATCATCTATAGCAGCTTCGATCGCCGCGTTGACAGGCGATCTTTAATTAGAATTGAACTTGATTGACCGGCTTTGTCGACACCCGAGACCGTAGAACACGATCCAACAAGCTACAACGGCACGAAAGAACGTCCGTGCATGTGCGTGTACGTACCTACGTTCGGTTCGTGTGGGCGTGCACACGTCCGTTCTATTGGTGTGCGTGTGTGTATGCGTGTTTATATGTGTGCGCGCATGTTACAGCGCGACTCGGCTATAGTTACCGCAATAAACCACTATATGGTTTATTAATAATGCCGTACGGTTCGATGTTTTATGGTCATATCATGAGCACTCGGCCATTTTCTTGCGCAATACTTTTATTCTCGTAATAAGAAAAATGTGCCGGCCGCGGCTCTCACTGATTTCAGTGATTTCTGTGATTTCCAGAACCCTCGAGCCCCGAACGATTAATCAGTCGCTTAGGGGAGAAACGTCGAAAGTAAAAAAGAAAACCGATGTAATTTGTTATCTCGGAGAGATAAATACGCAAAAATTGAGAAATTAAATGATCGCGTTATTATAGTGTGCTTCTCACTGTCAGTCAAGCTCTGTTAATTACACCGCCAACAGTGTTTGCAATTAATTGAACGAAAAGATTTTATTACATACTTGCATCCTTCATCCACCAAAATCTTTTAATTTTTTACCGTAACATTAAATAATTTATGACTTCGCTTAAATATTACCAGAGAAGAAAAGATTCCGAGAATTTCGCCGAGAAAATCCCGACCTCACCTTGTATGAATATATATATATATATATATATATATATAAAAAGTGAAGCTCGTATAACCAATAATGATGATATTAATGTTTACGAAGTCCCAGGCTTATCTTTGCCAATTAGTAGAAAAGTCGGTAGGCGGGGAAAGAGAGAAAAAGACACAACGCGAAAGAGAAAATCGATACAGAATCACGTGCGCGCTAAACAGGCGATCTTCATCTCCGCGGAGAGCGCGAATAATCGACGCTTGTTTCGCCGGCGACTTTATCCGTTCGATGATCTTCGGCGATAACGATTAACGAGGATGTCTGCTCGCGGCGGTGGCGCCCCGAATGAGAACCGCTACGTTTTATATAGCACGTACGAAGCGGAGCGGCGACGACGAGCGCAAGTTCCGCTCGGCTCGGCGCGTGACGTAACAATATAAATAACGAGCCGAGCGAGTAATAACAAATTCCCCCGTTTAATCTTATCGTTTTACAATAAATATTGATATGAAAGTTAGGTTGCGCTATCGGACCGCGACCGCGATATTATGCGCGCGCGCTCGCGCGCAGATTAAAATAATAATAATTCGCCTAATCTTTGTGGCCAACGCGCGAGAGGGAGAACGCGAGCGACGTGAAACGGAGACGAGGAGACGAGCGCGGCCATGAAACCGTCGCGACCTTATCTTAACAAAATAACTGCGCAATTAGACTGGCGCAGTACCGCGAGAGCTGTACCAAAAAGTTACTGTCGTCGGTGCAACGTTTCCTCCAACCGGACAAAGTCCATCGCGTTCATTCCTCCCCCCCCTCTCCCCCAGAAGCTTCGACGGATCATGGTCGTGATTTTATGAAATTCAATTTCCGCCCAATCGTATTATTATTTTTTTTTGTCACTTTGCGCTCGATTAACTGTTATTTTTGCGGGACTTTTATCTCCACGTGATAGATCACGTGCAACTCTATTTTGCAGATCTTCGAACTTTGCACGCTAGTCGTTATTTTTTAGAGGTACAGTTTTTCAACTCCGTTCGACGACGATGTGACTTTTCGAAGCTCCGACGTTTACTCGGAGCTCCTCGGAAATAAGCTGCGAGCCGCTGGCGGGATTACGAAAAAGGAAAGAAAATAATAATACGTATTAGAAACCCGAGCCCGAGCATAGCGGGTGGTTATGTTGCAGTCCGCGCCGATAACCGACGAAAGGATTCGGCGCGAGGTTGCGTTGTGTGCGTTCCGCGGTTCCGCGGTATTATTTTCAAACGGTTAATTATCCGCCATAGTGAAATTATGCTATTACATGATAATTACATTGGCGCGCGGCGGGTACGTACGTACGGGTACGGTCTGGCCGCGAGCGAGCGCTGAATGTCGTTTCACGCCCGACTCACCTTGGTGAATATTTTCCATTCTGAGTCGCGTCATTGATTATAGAGATCTTCCACTGTGCAACGAATTTCGTGTTCCCGCCGTTTCGCGTCGCGCGACACATACATCGTCGTCGTTGTCGTCGTCGACGACGAGCTTATGCTCATGTGTAGTAGTAGCGTCGTGTCTGCGAATATTATTGCACACATCATCGAGCGCTCACGCACACACGCACACACACATCCGGTCAGTGGATATCATATAATAATCACATAACATCATTGCGTCGCGAGGATTTGCAAGATCGAGAATGATCGAGCGACATGTAAACGTGAGACCGTTACAAGTAGATTGGATAATCATAGCTTAGAATCGACAGCCTTTCATCCGACGAGATCCAAATAATGGAAAACGCGAGCATGCTCCTTTTTTTCCGCATATATGTACTTTTCTCGTTATGCGTGGCACCTCATTGTTCGAGGCTAGCGTATATCGTACTTTAACAATAGCTCCCTTGAGACAACTGTTGACAGTTTAAGAGTCAAACGGTGCGCCATGAGATAAACGACCGTTCCCTCAGTCGGATTTCGCTAACTGATTGTTTTTATCGGAGCGGAGGGGGGTAGAGAGGAGGAGAAGGGGTTACGCGTTGCGTTACGTACGACGTATATAGTTCAATGCCGAGGATGCGTCTCGTCTAGTCTCGTCTCGTCCCGTTTCGTCTCGCGAATGCAACGAGCGAGCGCTAACGGCGCTCGTAGGTGGGAGCTCGAGAAAAGGAAAAATGCGACGAGCGAACGCGCGGAGGCTCAAGGATAATCTACGGGCGCGCGAGCTCGGTTGAGCGCCGCTGCATTAATAATATACGATACCCGTAATGGCATCGGGCGTATACGAACGTATATATTGTATAATAACTTCCAAGGCCTTATAAACGTTTATTATTTACCGCGTAACGTAATGGCAAGCAGGCCTCCGCTTCCCTCCCTTCTTCCCCCTCGGCCCTCTCTCTCTCTCTCTCGCTCTCTCTCTTTCGTTCTCTCGCTTCATCTCGAGGCGTTATTAAAAATAATACTATAACACACTCGTGTTCCCGCCGCGTGTCCTCTCTCCTACTCCTCCCTCTTTCGCTCCTTTCTTTCCTTTCGAGAGAAGAGAAATTTTCAGCAGCCAGATTTTTCGGCGCGTAAACAGCTTGCATTTCGATTTTATCTTCTTTTTATCAAAAGTGCATGCGAGTACTTTCTCGCAATTTTGCATCGCGATTGTATTTTCGCATTGTAATACGCACGGTTTTTATTTAAAAAAGCCGCCCGCGTTATCATTTATTTAACCTCTACTGTATTGTACTATATTGTAGCGTTTTTTAAATGTATCATAAATTTATTTATTTATATATCATATGCGCAAGATATAGTATGTTTATATACTACGGGTAATAAATTGCTGGAACGTCGTGTTAATTTTTAATGCGCGCAAATAAGCGTGAAAAATCAGGTTGGTTCTGCCATTTTCTTCAACATAATCAGCGACGCGCGCCGCCGAAAACTACCGAGCCAAAAGCAAAATATTTCAAGAGACGACGGGCACGTTTCATCCGCTCCTAAGAGATGGAGGTATTCAGAAAGGTCTCATCGTTCATCGAGCAGAAATTTATTTCGAGCCTCGGACAAGTAGAACAAGTGTCTTGTTACCTCGCTTCCTCGGCTTCGAGAAAGGAAATCCGAAAAAGGAAATCGTTACGTTTACAGAGCCGCACCCATAAGTAACATGACATAGCTCAATATAAATATATATATATATATATTTCGCGTATATACATAAATAGCGATAGGGAAACCTAACACCTGTATGGATAACTTGAAACTCTAATGCAAACCAGCTTGTGATGTCAGAGCGGATTTTATTCGTATAACGTAATTTTATCACATATAATAGACGAAAGGAATGGCTAGTTCCGAGAATGCGCTTGCAAAATCCAAATACCCATTGGCGAGCTGTAGAGAGATCATAAGATCAGCAAGATGTAATCTAAATTTAAAGATAGTAATTCAGACTCGCGCAGATATGGCGAAATTAATATAGAGGAATGTAATAGCCTAAGTTTAAATGAAGTAAAAAAGAAGAAAAGAAAAATTCTTTCTATGTTTTCTCCGCACTTCCGACTTAGCCTGCAAAGGGCGCGGCGTACGAACATTACGAATACACGCGTTTATAGGCTTCGCCTATATACCGCGCGCCGTTGAATCATTAACGGCGAGTTAATCTCGGCCGCGTGTTTAGTACAGAAGAGGTCGCTTAATATTTCGCGAGTTTCGCGATCCACGGTATATTAAACGTCGAGCAGCCCGAAATATCCGCAAAGAATCGCGGCGCACGGCTCATTTCGCTGCGCGCGCGGCCGGCAAATGCGAAAAACGAGGACACCGAGGAATAAGTTCGTTAACTTGCCGCGAACCGTGATTCAACGTTTCTGTCGCATCAGGAATTGATCTGAGCGCAGCTATGAGACTCCAGTTCAAATTCGCGAACGCGTGTATCTAAATTTCTGCGCGATTGGACGTCGTGTATGTTCATAACGCGTACTTCCTCCATTCGCGCTTCTATCTATTTTATATCGGATTCTCTGGAGTTATAAGTCAAGATTGATAATTAATACGCATAAGAAAACCGACCGAGCCACTTCTTATAAGATCATTGCAAATTTATCCTGTAATGTACATTCATTATAGTCATAGATCATGTTATCTCAATCTTCCGTTTTTTTTTCTTAAGGAAATATATTCAGTGTTCAAGATTTGTTCGATTCTTAATCGCATTAACTGTTTCCGTGTGATTCTACAGCCAACGCGCGCACATTTTAATTGCTGAATTTATTTTATCTCTCTTACGTCAAATTCTTTGAAATATAAGCTCGCTAAGCGGCAAACAATTTTTCCATCGCTAGTCATAGTGATTATATATCAGGAGTAATAATTGACACGCATAATTTAAGAACCGACCAAGCGAGTTTTATAAGAAACATTGCAAAATTGCTTCATTATATAAGATGGGTCATTTAACTATATATAAACTCGATAATGTAAAGTGTTCAATACCTCCTATATATCTAGTGGATCTTTCCATTATGCCGTAAATCAGTTTCGAAGTTTCCCTCGGTTTATTTTTTACTTAACTCTGTTAACGGTTGATACGGGATTGAAAGGTTAATCGCCGGCTAACCAGGATGCGAGTGCCTTCGTGAAAAAAATCCCGCTGGAAAACGCTGGGCAAGCACAGACGCGCATGCGAAATTTCTACGATGCTGAGTAAGCGAGGGAATTATTTTCTTTTTTTTTCCCTCCTTTCTCGCGGAGAGGGAGGCGACATTATTGCGTCGGTTAAGAGCGCGTTCACATGTATTTACTCCTCCCTCGCTGTACCTCGCGCCTCTCTCTCTCTCTTTATTTGCACGCACGAAACGCGTGTGTTATTTTCTCGGCGAACGGTCGCCGCGCCGCTCTTTATGATCACGCACGCAAAAAATCATTACTAAATCTCCCCGTCGCCGCGTGCGTATTTTTCCGAGCGATTTATCCCCATGACAAAGGGTTATCAGGACACGGCGAGAATCGCGCCATTTGCTGGCTATTTTTCTCTCCGTGACGAATAAATTCTTAAGTGTATGTCGCGTGTTTCGATTCGTTCAAGACCTTAGAGAACATCCCATACCAATCCAATAACAGTTACAAGAGATACGAAAATAACCGGTCTACGTAATTTCTTTTCAGACATAAAAACGGAAAGATCTGCCGTCGATTAAGAGTGTCAGTTCTCGGACGTATTATTTTTTCCCTCTTACTTAGTCGCTAAAGCAAAGATATTCTTTCATTAGCGATTTTAAATCTGTCCTATTTAAAACAATTTTTCGTTAGCTTATTTCAATCCTGAAGATTAATTTTCCCAAACGTTTTCGCAAATTTTTCGAACTTTGTTACCGAAATTGACACTAATTTATTCGCGACACGTGAATTTAATTACGAAATTAAGAAAAAACGTTAACCATGAACGATTACTTCATATATAAGAATTATTTCAAAAAGCATTTTTCTTAATCTCTCTCTTTACATGTAATTTTTCTTCTGACTCATCGAGATCTACGCCGCGCCCAAATTATAAAAATCGATAAAAATCTACGAGATAAAAAATCGGAATAAAAAAAAAATAGTTCACAGTAACGGTCGAAACGAAAAATGGAGATCCGAAAAGGACGGGGAAGGGGATTAGGAAAGATGCGGCACGAGCTGGAGGAACACGATGAGAGATAATCTGATTTTCAGCAACTTTATACGTTGCGCTTCGATTAAAATCCAGCTAGCGTGCAGGCTCGATATAGTTATCCCGCTTATACCCTTTCTACCTCTCTTCCTCTCTCTCTCTCCCTCTCTCCCTCGAGTGGAGGGTGGGTACCCCACGGTGGTTGACCAGATACCACCGGTAGTCAGGCATCTCTCCTCATTTATGGACGCGCTTTAACCCCGGAACGAGCGCGCGTCGTTTTACAAACGATGTGGGATGCTTCTTAATCCTCGTCTTTCGCGCTACTTATAAAATTTCTTTAATGTACAAATTGGTTCACGAGCGTCAAACCTCTCAAAAATATATTTATCAACGTAATTGAAATTTGCGCCTTTAGCAAAAACAGAAATAAAGTCACGATGGATTTCTAATTTTATAAATGCATCTTTGCAGCTAAATCTCTAATACCACAAGCTCGTTCCGATTTCTTTAAAATAGAGAAAGAATGAAATCGTTCTGTAAGTTCAATGAGATAATTCAATAATGGTATTTTGCAATGCAATTACTACTATTTCTTCGGAAATATATATAAGAGAAAGAGAGAGAGGCATGCGTGAATTAAGGTTATAAAGCGGGAGTTTGACTCAATTAAACCGAAAAAAGACATTCATAACTTCCCTCGGCGAGACCACGGAACTATCGGTATCTCTATCTCGCAAAATATGCGAGAGTGACTTCAGCGGGATGTCATTTGTTATTGTCCGATAATTAATACATAAAAGTTTTACTGCATCGCACGCGCCGAAGTGACACGCCAGATTTCCTCTCGGCGTCTTCGCGATGTCGAGCCACAGCGGTGTTCGTCTTCGCGAGAGAGAGGAAAAAACGAGGAAAGGAGCGCAGGGGAACGAGACCGAGAAATGGAACGAGAGATACGAAGAATGAGAGAGAGAGAAGTAGATAGAAGAAGAGAGGAGAAAACAAAAGAAGCAAGAAAAGCTAACGCGTACGTAGAGACGTTATTGAAACGCAAATCACGTTGCGCAACCCGCCGCGCTGCGGCGGCCATAGCGGGCCCGATCGGAATGTCTTGGCATTAATAAAATATGAAGTATAAAAAGTTATTAAAAGGAGTAACGAGGAATTTAATGTTTATTCATACCCGAACGCGCTCGCGCGCACTCGGCAAAAAGACGCGATGTGAAGGGTGGCGGAGGGGAGGAGGGATGACGGCTTTGCATATTAAAAATCGTAAATAACGCCGAGCGCGGCGGCGTCGCCTCCGCTCTTTCCCTCTATCCTTCCCTCTCCCCCGCAGGCCTTTACGATTATGATAAATTTTAATCTGCACCGTGAAATCTCCTTTAATGTCCGTGCCCCTCTTCGCGAGCCCTCTCCCCTTCTCCACCCGGTCTAGTCACCTTTGTTGTCTCTCGTCGTTAAAGTCGCTCGCCGAGAGCAATCGGATGGGCGTAATTGTTCTCCGCGAGACACGTGGGCTTCGATCTTTGACACTTGCATTCCCGATATGTGACTCGAAAGTTTGGTATACGACGCTTTTCATTAGCAGTTTTGTAACAGATATTTAATATTAATCATTGCACGGAAACTTCTTGATTAAATTTCAAAGATCTTCCAATAAGCATTTATCTTCATATCGCAATATTAAATAATCTATTGTTTTATTAAATATTAAAATTTAACAAAGTTTTAATTAGAAATTTGCTTACTAGAACATCTAAAATAAAAAATGCACAATACACTGTGTATTGCTCAAGCAAGAAAATTGATAATTTTCACCACAAAATTTAGTAAAAAAATCATATTGCTCATTCAATTATATTAAGATTAATTACGATTTTATATATTTATACTATATGCTTCTAATTTATATCAAATTAGAAAAATTATAAAAAGAGATAAAATAAATTCTATTATTACAAATATATCGTGTTATAATTTTTGTTTAATGGCACTGAGAAAAATCTTCCTTTTATAACTATAGCAGTTTTCTTCTTACTTAAATCGCGCGAGGAATATATAACGTCGCTTTCATCCGTCATTCGATTCGATCTTATCGCGTGCGAGTACCGTTGCGACCGCGACGTGCCTCGCGTGTTCGTAATGAGCATTAATTCGAGTCAGTCGGACTTACGGAAAAGTTTTTCCACAAACAGTCGAGCGACGGGCGCGATCGCCTTCGGCGATTACACGCGGATAATCGTCGGCCGATCGCATTCGCATGGAGTGTCGTCGATTTGCGGCCGCCGTCATGTAAAGTCGTGTTACTCACCTGAAACAGAAAGAGCGAGAAATTTGTTAATTAAATGGTCAACCAGTTGAGGTGGGAGGGAAGGTGAGAAAGAGGGGGATTGACGCGCGTTGCGCCGACAACATTATAGTGTCAGCAGTTTGGCCGACACGCGTTAAATATGCGATTAAACGATAGGCACGACGGCGCACCCCGCAACAAAGTATCGGGGATAATTTCATACTGAAATAATAAAAGATAATGGAACGTGGAAACGCGTAAATATTTATTGTTGGCCGCGCAAGAGCGGGCCGCTCGTTACCGCAGATTGATATGACGATAAATCGTTAAGTGCGGCTATTAAAACTCCTGAATAATCTAATCGCGCATGGATATTATAGTATGTATATATATATATATATATATATATATATATATATATATAT
>NW_020222541.1:133816-205766 GCF_003070985.1 Temnothorax curvispinosus
TATATATATATATATATATATATATATATATATATATATATATATACGTATATGTATATACATATATACGCGCAATTTGCGAAAAAAAGGATGACATTTTCGCGTATCTGTGAATCGATAAAGCGTAGAGTTGTGAGAAATGCATTCGCCAGAAGTTGACCACACGTTTCGTTCGATAGCCAGCGGAAATTTTGACCGAAACTTGCCAGATTCTAAATACAAGATTTAAAAAATTGCTTGCAGAAATTCTGGCAAAAATATACATTTACACAATTTTTGCTATTCATAGACTTGTAACTTGTGTGTTTCCTGCATATAAATCATTCTATTTTATAGCAGTTTTCTATATATGCCTCGCAAGCTCGTACACTTCTCTTAATATCAATTTATCATACGATCTGCAAAAAATAATCTTTCGCATCTAGAAATGCATGTCATATAAATCTTAATATAAACGGGCAAAATTTCATTTCCGAACATATTTCTCGATGCTTTCGCCCGCGCGATAAATGCGAATGCATTATTATAATATATATCGTCACCTTAATGAAAGCATCTCGTAATTCCATTTTTTCCCTAAATTTCCAAATGTCCAAATATTACTTTATTAATATTAACGCTCTGAAAATATCATAATGCAGTCGCATACGAGAAACCTGATTTTTCACAATTATTTATTTCGTGCAGTTATATCAAATAACAACCAAGGCGCTGTGAAAAGGCACTATTTTCGCATTTATAAATCGCATTAATATGTATACTTGACTTTTTGCTTCAGTATGTATACATCAATAGTTATTTTTTTTCCCTTTTCAATAAATTATGGAAAAACACAGTTGGATTAAAATAGGTCACCGTTTATCTTAACTCTATCGTTATATAACTCAAGTACCATTTCATAATATAAAGATTTACGTTATCGGCGATAAAATAAAAAAAATCAATACAAGCCGTAAAAATGAAATAAAAAATATCTACAAATTTAGATCATGTCGATCATAGAATCGCATCAAAACGGCGAAATGTCGCATCTAATCTCCCCTTTTTTCTCCCTTCCCTCCCCTCTTAACGTGAACAAATGTCGGCATAATCCCTTTCCCGGCGCGATGGTTCTCGATCATCGGTCGGACGTCACCCGCGTTATCTACTCGCGCGTAGACGCGATCGCGAAAATCGCGAGCCGGAATCGGCGAGAGGTGGCGGGACAAAAAAACGAGGAGAGGGGGGGAGGGGAGGGACGCCGGTACAGGAGTATCGCGAAACACGGGGGAACGGCTCGCGACGAGCCTATCGGGGTGCGATTAAAATATAAAATGGGTTTCGAGGATTCGGACGGTGTTACGCGCCGTTTCAATTATTGTCGCCCCGGCGCTACATACAATTTTTGTCACCGTCCGATCGCGGCTTTCCACCTATCCTCACCCCGCGCCCGCCCCCGTCCGCCACCCTCCCCTTGCTCGATTTTTCCGCCCTCTGCCTGCGACCGTAGCCCGATTTTTTCCCGCGAGCACCGATTTTTTTCCGCCCTTTTGCCAGAGCCGCAAAACGGCGCAAAAATGCGATACCGTTTTGCCGAGCCCGGATTAGCGGCAGATCGCTCCGCCGATTTGGTTCGGGCTTCCATCCCCCTTCCCCTCCCCTCTCCTACCTTTTTCATTCCATCCCTTTCGTTGCGTCGACAAGCATCGCCTGGCGAGCGCGTTTTTTTCCATTTCAATCCTTTGCTCTCGAGATGAGCGGGCGAGTTTTAGCCACGATCCCGCGCGAATCTCCTCTCGATGGTGACGCCTGCGATCATGTTTATTTAATCGACGGACGTGCGAAAGATGGCCGTTCGATAAACGCGCTCGCACGCCGAGCAAAAAATTTTTATGTCACTTCGTAGACGCCATAAAACGCGATTTATAGAGATATACGTTTGGGCGCGCGCGCACGCGCGACAAAGTTGCAATTCATATGCATTTATATCGTATGATCGGTGTCGAAAGTTTCATTTTGGATCCATGCATTAAATCGATTGTCAACGACGCGAGGAACGGCTCGCGCATGATGTGATGCTAATTGTCGTTTTTTAACACCTCGCGCGCATCTTACATCACACACAGCATCGTCTCGCGATACGATAAGATTTGAAATTAAAATTTGAACGAATCGTTACGATAAGATGTAGGTGATAGATGTAGATGTAGCTTCTCTTTCGAAATTTATCGCGCGATTAAAATATCTCGGTAACATTTTTCATAATTCATTCTCTAAAAGTCCAGCTGTGAAGTCTTTTTATCGCTCGAATTCCATAAAAATTCGCTTAAGATAAAGATAAATATCTATGATTTAATTCCAGCTAGAAATTTACAGGGAACTTTTCCCTCATAATTTCCTTTATATTAATTTTTCATTGTTAGAAATTCAATCATATTTTTTATCGCGCCCGTACTTTATTATTTCTCTCAGTTTTACTGATCCGTTCAATCTACTCTGATAATCTAAAAAGGCACATACGAAACGAGTTGAATTTCTCGATCGTACTCGCGCGTTAGTTTCGTAACATCGCGATCGCGAAGGGGGATGGAAAAAGGCACTGTGGGGGAGGATAAGCCGTCTCGTCGCCACGCGGAAGGAATCTCGAGCGAAAAGCTCACTCGAGATGCCGCGAAAACAATGTCGAGGGTGGGTCGAAATATACCTAATTGTCGAGAGTGAAACCGGACGGAAAGGGGAAGATGATAGAGAAGGGAAGAAGAAGAGAGAAGAATGGAAATGACACCGGCCCTCGAGAGTAGCTTCTCTTTCCTTTTCTATCATTCACTCTTGTTCTCCCGCTGTTGCACCCTCTCTCACACCCCGTCAGCGCGCGCTCCTTGTCTCACTCTCCACACTTGCTTTTTATCGACAGCGTGCTTTAACCTTCGAAGCGCGGGTTTCGCGTCGGAGGCGACGCGGATTGAGATGGTGAAAGGTGAGTGTTCTACGGGGAAGCGGGGAGGGGAGGGATGGTGAAGAATGGAGATAGAGAAGAAAAGAGAGAAAGGGCGGCTCTCTCTGCGGGGTGGTCGGCAAGCGATCGAGGGTACGGTCGGGGCATTAAACCCATTTAAATATAACCAATACCGGTGAGAGGGAGGGGATGCCTTCCACCTTCTCGGTTATATGAATATGATTTTATCGTTCATTCGCGTACAACGTGTAAGCCGCGCGCATATGTACGCGTATAACGTACGTTCACCACTCTCGGCCAACCTTTGACCGCGAGAAATATTCACCAGCTTCTCGTTCCTTCCTGTATTTTTTATTAAAAATTCGAGCAGTCGCCAAAGAAACGCGCGATTGATCCGAAAATATCTACAGAGTTGGGCAAAAAGAATTAATGATTATTTTTTGAAACGTACATTTGAAGAGAAAATGTTTTATATATTTTTTTATACACAATGTAATTAATCATACTGTTAAAAAAGTTACGGTATCTTTTTAGGATTTGCTGCAATAAATGTATTTTCTGAATTCGAATATTTTTATTGGATCCCAATAATTATTTGTTTTCGGAACTTGCGCGCTCAGAAGAT
Organism: Temnothorax curvispinosus; assembly: GCF_003070985.1. Classification (NCBI taxonomy): domain Eukaryota; kingdom Metazoa; phylum Arthropoda; class Insecta; order Hymenoptera; family Formicidae; genus Temnothorax; species Temnothorax curvispinosus. Next base: position 137,377 of record NW_020222541.1, read on the forward strand.
CGAGATAAAATAAAATATTTTATATATAAAAATATTTATACTAGATATTTCTTGCGTAGATCTCGAATGATACGACATGAATATGTATTAAAGATTACTTGTGTACATTTATATCTTTATTAATGAATGTATTTTCGTCTGGCTGGTCGCCTTATCGGTCTACACAACTAATTAATCAATCCCCATGTTTATTTCAACATTCCGAATAAACTGCGCAATCGGAGGGGGATTTCCTGCTTAAAAAGAAAGTATTTCGTGGATTTGGAATGATTTGCAATTGAAGGCCAAAGTGACATAAATATCGAGTGTGATAACCTCTGAAATATTTTCCTTTGTTATCACCAAGAAGATTGGCGATGTATTTTAAATCTTTCTTGATATTAGTGAATAGAGCGGTTACTCTAAAAATTCCATTACGGTTCCATCCATTCTATAAAAAAAATAAACGATAAAAAAAGATTCTTACTATCATGCAGGTCAGGACACAACGTACTTTCGTTTTCTTTAAATATCGATGCTGCATCTCTCTCTCTCTCTCTCAAGTATTACAGGCAAAGTTAGTGAGAAACGATCCCAGCAGACATCGAAGTTACGTCACGGTGAAGTTCAGAATCATCTTTTTCGAACCCTCGCCGAGTGTTTACTCGGAAGTTTACTTATCATTCGAACGTCCTACGACCTTCCGAAATCCTTGCACTCGAGGATCACGTCCGGGGTGCAATCAATGGCGCTACGTGAGCTGAGATAAAACAGGCGGCGTAAGTTAGCAGACGAAGAGGGACGGAGGTGGAAAGAGAGAAAAAGACGGCAGGGACACGTGGAGTGCATTAGATCGGGCTATCGGGAGAGAGCACGTTTGCCTTTCCATCGAGTGCTCCGGCTACTCGACTCGGCGCGGCGCGGCATGCGGTTATGCACCGCAAATTAATGCGAGCTGCATCGCGATGCGTTATCGCGCCGCACTTATCTCACCGAGATAGGGAAAGCTCGATACATGAGCCCACGATTTTATAAGCCCTTTATTTTAAACGCGATTGTACTTTAAGTCGCGATCCTTGTCTCTCGCGGGAATAAGATACAGTCGTGCTCGCTTTCAAGTTCTCTCTTAGAAACCGAGCGCGTGGTATATTTGATCTTAAATTAATCATGCCGGAGAAGAGAGTTCAAGCGACGGAAAAATTAAATGATTAATAATTAAATTTAAATAATATACAAAAATACTTTCAAAGAGCACGTTTCGACAAGTGCAACGAGATTTTCGCCGTATAATAGTTGATTCTCGGAACGAGTCCGCGTGAAGATCCAACGTGAAATCCGTTGTAATCCGACATTTTACAACATACGCGATAAGGCAGTCTCATCGATATCCTTTACTTCGTACTTTTATTCTTCCGGTCGAATAAATCGTCCGGCGATACATTATCGTCGGTAGTTGTGAGTAAAGGATGATCTATTTAAACGTCGGACTTTTCCTCGAAGACTCGGATTCGCCAACGGCGTGTTAAATTATTACGCGGCCCTTGCGCCTTTTATATCACACCTCCCCCCTTTCTCAGCGTATACGACTTTTAGTAGGGCGTAACCTCATCAAAAATGTAGAAGCGGCAAATAAACGTTTACGCTCGCCGCCGCGCCGGTATCCGCCGCCGAGGCCGCTGCGCGCGATACGATTCCTTCGCGATCGAAACGCTCCATCGTTGCGAGTATTAAATTTCTCGCGCGCTTGTACTCCGCTTCCCCTCTTTTTTCCGTCTCCCTTCCGCGGAAATAAAACTTTACGCATTCTGCCATTAAACTTTCTAATAGGGTCGGCCGGCATTAAAGCGTTTCTCCCGCGCGCGCGCGCGCGCGCGGCCGCGCCCGACGAAATAAATTTCAATATCCGCCCGATCGCGAGCGGCATAAATAAAAACAGCACGTGCACGACTTAACGACCACGTCAATATTTATTTGACATCCCGAGGCTCAATTAATGCCTTACATTAATTGAACGCGATATTCGCTCGCCGAGTTCACTTATCGGGAGCGATCCTTATCGGTCAGCCGATATATGTCAGCCGGTTAATCGGGACTAATCGATTATCAACGCGGAATTTCCCGAACGAATGCTTCCGCGATGAAGATCTTAGATCGACTGTGCGATTAAATAGATTCCAGAGAGAATGCTAGGACAATTTTTCGATAATCACTATTTTTAGAGAAAGTTGCAGCGGATATATTTAATTCACTCGAAAAAGATGCGCGGTAAGATAATAATTTACAACACTCCAGATTTATAGCGAACGATAGACTTTTGCGTCTTGTTTGTAAAGTCGTTGTTGCATCACCGGTAAATAGAAATTCCAAGCTCCGTTTTCAAATTTAAATGGTACCCACTTGAAATTTAAATAATATCTACTTTGAGAAACTAGAACATCGCCTATCGCGTTCAGCTCAAGTAAGAGAGCATCGAGAACCTGAAGGATATGGATACGATCCCCTGCCGGGGGAAGGGGGGGGCAGGAAGGATGAAAGCTTTCGCTTTAGACGAAAGCCGAGTAACGCGCGCGTGCGTACGCGACTACGAGTGGAATGCAAATATCACTACGGCCGATAACGCGAGGTCAATCCTCTGCCGTTCGTTTGTTCGTTCTTGCTACATCCCGTCCCGGCTTTCCCCAAACCCTTCCTGCTTCTTGGCTAGCTTTCTTTATCCCTCTATCTCTCTCGGCGAGTACCACCCCCGACATTGCAATCGAGTAATTATCAAGGCTACCGCAAAAACTCGCGCCGCTCCTCGGAGTTCTTTCGGAGTAGATAGAAGTAAAACGGGGAGTTCGTAGTTAATACCGTGTTTATCGAGTTAGCCGATTCGAGGACAGCTCGTCCGCGTAGTTCTGCGAAAATCCGATTTCCGAAATGTCGCAGGACTTCTTGAATTGTTTTAAAGCCTCGAGGAGGACTTTTATATGCCGAAATAAGAATTTTCAAGCATCGCGCACATCGTTTAATCTGCTTAGTGGCGTACTGACCGGAAAAAAAATGTTAAGGTTGAAGAACGTCCGAGAGAAAACTATTTATCGCTAGCAATTTCTTGGACGTGTTCATCAACTACGGATAACGATCTTCGATAAATAAAGTAATCATTTTTTTAACAATTTTGTATACATATGTTATATCGCGCATATTAAATTAACTGGCAGCATTTCTGAACAACGACTATTTCATTTGATATTTTCGACGATATTTTTTACTTTATGACGACTATTAATTTCGTGCCTGGAAAATGTAGCGCCCAATCCACTGCAGCTGCACCGTCACAATTATCCCGATTGACCCTACATATTTAAAAGTTAAAATTGATGCGTATAGATATATCGCGGTGGAGATATATCGCCGGCAACGGGCTACAAATTATCGCCAGGTAAAGGCACAAAGCGTTATGTACCGATATACTCATCCATATTGAGATCGCTCTGTCCCACAATGGGCTCTAACCGACTTTTATTCAAAAGCGGGGTTTTTCAACAAAGTTGATGAAAAACACGCCGGCGCCTCCTCCATGGCGAACCGAGCCATTTATCCAATCACAGTCCGCGATACCGGCGGCCGGTGAATTAATAAAAAAGCAATCTACAAACTATCGCAACGATTTATACGTGTAATTCCTCTGATTAACTCGCGGTATTGCCGCCGCGCGTTTTTATAACGCGGCCCGTTTACGCGTCGGCGGAATTACGCGATCCCGCGTCAATGATTGTAATTTTATTACATGCAACAAATCGAAATTCCAACCTAGTCGCCGGGTAAATTCGACATTAGCGCGTTCAACGTTTAACATTAAAATAGGATGAACCTCAATTATTCGAGCCGCGAAAATAGAGATTAATTAACATTTAGGAGCTCATTCCGTAAACAACATTCGCACGATAAGCGAATTTCTGTCGACGAGTCTTGAGAGTTTACACATTATAATTGAATTACCGTTTATGAATTACGATACTGAATACCGAGTGCATTTGACATTTTCCGCCTGCGATCCACCCACGGAATTGTAAATCGGTCGACTCAATTTCAAACAACAATCTTCGTCTATTTGCTTATATTGCCATTTCTATTTACATTTTGCAAACATAAATAAACGTTGCACATATTTGTAAGTTTATATCACCACTAATTATTGCATGTTTTTAACTTAGTTTTAAGAGGTTAATAGAACCCGAATAATATACAAATGCATTCTCTCTTCCCTCACCTCGCCCCATCTCTTTTTCCCGCTCGCTCTTCATCATTAACACGGCGATTCGCGATGCATACGCGTGTACGTGACGTAGTCCCACGTCCCACGCGACCCCACGGTCACTGCCAATTAGGTGTGACTCGCATAATTTGCGCCATCATCCTAGACAATCGACGGCATCGCCTGGTAGTAAATGAGGAAAATCTGCACACAATGCCTCTCGTGATGGTGTACATGGCTCCCCCCTCCTCTCTGTTCCCTTCGCAGGGACGGCGAACAAACACGTACCCCGCAGGACGTTGCGAGGGGGACAGAGAGAAAGTCGGAGGAAGAAGACGCGAGGAACTACGGAAAAGGACACTGATCGCTCCACGATTACTCCTCATGACATCGATCTATCCCATACACATTGCTATCAATTTCTATTGTATGCACCGGAAGAAAAAGATTCGACACCGTACTAACAACTCGAGAATTAAACGAATAAAGTGAATGCAAAAGCAGTTTCTTGAAAATTTTACATTCACAAATCTATTATTTATTTTCGTAATATTTAATTTCGTAATAAGGAAAAGTGGGCTTTGAGACTCAAACGCAGTTGTCACTCGTCAATTTTAATCTCGAAAGTCCTTAGTTAATTAATCATTTATTTAATTTCATATTCCTTAAGTATCTTCTTTCCAAGCTTACGAATTTTTACCCAGAAGTATGTAAATTATTAATCACGCCTTTCGTCTCACTCGATATAGATGAAGCGTTTTTTCCAAAACGAAATTTAGATTAATTCAGGAATATCTTCATGGATTGGTTAAATGGCGATTGTCAGAGAGACGTAACGCGGGACTCATCAAAGAGTCGACCGTTCGGCGCAGAGAATGAAAGGGTCAGACCCTCCACAGAACGTTCAGGCGGCGGCGTGCCGCTCTATATCCAATTAATTAGACTTTCGACTACGCACCGTCTAACGGGGGCTTCTAAATGCATGGAGCACACGGAGCGAGGGCGCGGCGGGAGCGGGAAGCCCGCGCGGCCTGCTGCTGGAAATTCGCGAAATCTCGCGGCAATATCGCGACCGCTATGAATACGATACCGCTGCCGGTCATCGCGCACGCAGCGCCCGCAACACCCCTCGCAGCAACCCTCCGTGTGCCGTCCGGCCGTCAACCGCCCCCCTCGCCTATCCCCTCGCCCTTCCATCCTCCGCCACCCACATCGTCGGGTGGTTGTACGCGACCCGCGCTTGACGCGCGCTCGTCCTCTTTTCAGCACGCGCTGGTCCTTTGTTGACGCGTTCCTGTTTGTCATTCCGTTTGTCATTCCATTGCCGTTGTTTGTCGCCCACCACCGCCGCGCGTTGCTGACGCTGTCATTGTCGGACCGCGAATCGCGGCCGATAAAACCGGCGCAGGGGGATCGTTCGACGCGCGCGCGAACGAGTCGAGATGACGATCGAGACGATTGGACGCGCCAATAACATGCGCGCGTTACGAATGAGCGCATCTTTCTCTTACGTAACGGATAAATGTGTCTCGAAAGAATGTACGATCATCGCACGCGCGATATGGACTCGTTTCAACGAGAGAATCGTCGATTCACCGCGGGACGCGGGACCGAAGATGGATATCATAACCGCTCGCGTATCGCAATTTGCGGCAGACCGTCCGCGCGGTAACTTTTTGCATTATGCGCCCATTAAGCAAACAATTGTCGTTACCGTTAGCTTGCATAAACATGTTAAAAACTTCGCTCAGACATATCCTACTTACTATTATTACCGTTTTGCTTTGTTAGCTTCGTTAATCTTTCGCTGTTACCGCGTATTGCTACTTCTCAGTGAAAGTAGAATGTAAAAACGATTCAATGTAACTACGTCACTATTATCTTTGCTAGCAAAGATTGCGTTGAAATTCTAAACCGTAATAAAAACTAACAATAAGAAGGCAACGTCAGTTAACAGGGAAAATTTTTTAAATTTTGATCCTTGACGATAGCAAGATTCATGCTCGAATTGTGCTGCAACATCAATTTCTATTGGTTGGAGGGATATCGTGCCATCCTTTCGAGTGGACCCTCATCCTCGCTAACTGCCCGTCATTTTCGCTGAATGGAAGGGTTCGCAGGAGAGACGAAAAAATAGGGCACGCGAAGCGAGGAGGCGGAAGGGGACGAATCGGGAAACGCGGCGCACGGTCGTAACCGTAAACGTAAACATAAAGCCGAAATGATAAACGCAGCGGGTATACTTAATGGCGCGGCCATTCCGCGCGCGGAAGGGTAGGTCTGCCCATGTGTGTACACGTCACCCCTCTTCTTTCACGCACGCAGAGCGCGGCACGCGAATGCACGCGCGCGTGTGAGTGCGCGTTTATCGCGCGCGCTTTACGCATTTCGGAGGCGATATAGAGAGCGATAGGGAGGGCCGTGAGGGTGAGGAATGCAAAGGGAATGAAGGGCCAGACGATCGACGCTATCGGCCGCGGCCGCGGTCGCCGCCACTACCGATTCGGACCCGCGTTCGATATTCGCATTCGTCATACACAGCAGCCACCCGTACCGATCAGCCATCGCGATCGCTGATAGGCTCGCGGCGGCCCGGGGACAGATACCGGTGCGAGCGTCTCTTTAATTGGTCGTTCCTCACCGACGATTTTAACGAGCGATCACGAGCGGGAGCAGCGGCGAGCGATGACCGTTTGTTTCCGATTTCCGAGCAACGACTCTTCTCGGATCAGCGACTTTTCGTACGTGCGTGCGTGCGTGCGTTTTGCAAACGCGTGATGACACGCGCGCACATGTGTGTGGAGCCCTTATCGCAATCATCGCGCGTTTTACTGATCGGTAAACGTCGATATTGCCGCCTATATTTCGAAATTTCGAAAAGATAAATAAAGAGCGCTGAGTGTTTCGATCCAGTGATTAAAGTTATTAAATTTGAGAAATAATTCGGTTAATAATAATTACAGATTTATCTTGAAAATATAGTTCAAGTTAAAGATAAGGTCTGATCTTATTTATCGAAGGTAAAATAATAAAGTGAGCTAATAAATTTTTATCTCTTGCCTTAAATGTTGACATTTTCCTAATAACTCGTAGTAATCTATTTATTTACAGCAATATTATTACCTGCCTATTTAATTATTAGATTATTGAACAAAGATGCATTATGTAACTCTGACGTCACAGCAGGCCATGGAAAATCGCGTTTGTTTATCCCCATTAAGCTCTTAATAGCGCTGCGAAGAGAATTTACGATCGCGCGAATAAAAGTCGCAGCCTGAAGAACGAGTTCGAACGACCATCGGTTTGCTCAAAGCATTTAATTCTGCGCGTGCAATGAAGGAGATGACGCTCCACGAGTATAATGCCGGCGATAAGTTTATGCAGAATTTTTTTTCTTTTTTTATTTTGCGCGACGATGTCACTTTCATTAGCGATTTTAACGACTGGTTCGGCCGTGCAGCGCGTCCTCATTCTTTATGTCCTCGGCGAAAAGCGACTAAGCATCTACCGAAGGATGATCGAAAAATGCGTCGCCGCATGTCGAGGGATCGCGGATTCATTAATGCGGTAGCTCGTCGTCATTACTCGGTGATTTCACGTGGAATCACGCGTAATCGTTTATCGGTCTCCGAATATAGGAGAACACATATCTCCTCGTAATAAACCAAATAAAAATCCAGAATTCGCGTCCGTGCTTCCTCTATATAAGCGTCGCGTTTAGTGCTGGACGCATAAGGCTAGATAATCGCAAAGTTTTATTGTCCAACAGAGAAAGACCGTATCTGATATAAATACGAGGATCGGATAGCTGCTTTTAGCACTAAATGCGCGCGATGGTGAATATGGAACAAAGAACGTGAAAGAACTTCAACTCGATGCAATATCTCTATTTTTACATGAATCGATAAGAAACGAACATAGAGCCGGTTAAGAGAAGCGTCAATAGCCTTAACTCGATTACAACGCAAGATTTACATTCGCAACTCGATCGAGAACGAAATGTCAAATCGAAAGAGAGAAAGAGAGAGACTTCATGTGACCAGGATATTTAACGTTAACAATTTAAATATATGGCGCGAAATGGTTGCGCGCCATTAAATTTTCATTGAGGACGAATCGGATCGTCCGAGAATTCTTAATCGAGACAAAACTAACAAATAAACCACATTCCCGCCTTATTGTTTCACACTGTGTTTACTCTCTTGGGACTAAATAAATCTACCTACAGACTCCTGCGCAATTTATCGCCTTTATTTAGTCGACGGCTAAAAATAGACCTCGGTACCTCCGTTCTTCTTCATGATTCCGATTCATTCCCGAGCGGAGTCATTAAGTCTGTACACGGAACAGACGCTAGCGTATCGAAACAGAAGTGGAAGCAGCAATCACAAAGATAACGCCGGAATATCGCCTGGAGTCATTCGACAATCGACCGTCATCATCGCGAGCTTTCCTAGCTACGTTATCATCGTCATCGCGGGAGGAAATTAAAAAGAAGTATGTACAGGGTGTATCAGAATTTTGAGCCAAAAGGTAAATTTGAAATTAATTTTTCATTAGCAAAAGTATGACGGATTTTGTAATCGTGATGGAGATGATCCCGATTACAAAGTTAAATATATTTAAAAAAAAAAATATATATAATTCTTAAAAAATTAAATAATAAAGTCTTAATTTAAGTCATTTTTAATTAATTTTGAGTTTAAGAGAATCTTGTTTCGGACCTGATGGTCAAAATTTAGGCTTAAAGAAAATATCAAGAAAATAAGAAAACTGTAAGGTAATAACATTTATGCCAATTTATCTCTAATGATGGTCGACGAATCAGCAATGAATCATTTAAAAAGAAAGAAAAGTGTATGTGTGATTCGTGCAAACAACATCGTAGATAAACTACGATAACGCCATTTCTTCTACTTTTCTCTACCTCGGAACATATAAACGACATTTAAGAGGAAACGAACGACTTTCGATGCACCCTGTGCAGTGTGCATGCACATGTGGCCGGCGACCACGGTGCAACGCGGGGGACGAGGATAGCAGCAAGGGGGGGACAGTTGAGGACAGGGGGGAAGGCATAGAGCTCGGCTGTAGAGCCCTCGCTTGGCAGGATGTAGGCGTATAACAATGACAAACCGTGAAACAATGCCGGGCGCCACTGGAAAAATTCCAAAAACGCGGATAATAAAAACGAGAGCTCGCGTGCGCGAGAGCCCGCCGAGCCCCGTGTGTCCCGCATTGGTGGCTGGCGCGCGATGGCGTCGGTCGTCGGCGTCGGTGTCGGTGTCGGCACCAGCGTCGGCCTACGCGCGATGTGTGCTGGTAGCGGGTGTCGACGTCGGCGTCGTCGTCGCCGTCATCGTCGGCGAGTAGTCACGGCTTGGGGGTTGGTGGTGGTGCGGTGGCGGTGGCGGTGGCGGTGGAGGCGAGCAGAGGCGGGTGGTAGCGACGGCGGTGACGGTCGTGGTGGTGAGACAAAAAATGGGGGTAGACGGGGGAGGGTGGAAAAAAATGCAAAAGCCCTGGCGCGCACGGCGCTTCGTCGGGGGACAATACGCGGCGATGAATGCCTATTATATTTATCTGTAACAGGCGTTCCATAAAGCAAATAACACAGAAGTGTAGCGAGGGAAAAATCGAGCTTTTTTTTTTTTCGACGCGCCACAGCGCCGCGAGGACCCGCGCTGAAAAAAAGAGGGCGAGCCGACAAGGGGCGCGGCGCGGCACGGGGGAGGGTGGCGCGGACACTACCGGGGGGTTTCGGAGTGCGGGTGGCTGAAAATTCGAGTCTAGGGCGTCGATATGGTCGAGCCTCTCTCCCCCGGGCTTTTCTCCCGCTCGAGTCCTATTTTTTATGCGACGTTCTTTTTTTCGCGATGAAAGGGTTAATGCGTTTCACCCGGCTGCGGTATCAGGCGGGGTGCGATATATATCTTTGCAGTGATATTTGTAAGTATAATCTTTTGTTAGAAAAGCGTAACTGGATATAAAAATGGATATGATATTCTGTAGCTAATTATATGTGAAGTTTATATCTTTTTCTACAATCCTTTTGTACGATATTTCTATATAATTGAAGATTTTTATATAAAGACTTCAAGCGTTTAAAATTTTTAGCATATATACCAAACTTGGAAAAGTTGTGGTTAGAAAATTTATAATACAATAATGAAACGTTTATTTTCTTTATCGTCGTTGAAAGGATACATTTTCTTAAATTATGCAAACTTTTTAATTTCGATAAAAATCATAAAAGATGTACGAGAATATTGCATATATTAATGTGACGATATGACCGCTGAGTTAATTATGGGTGCTAAAACCGGAAAGAGTCGACCGGAGTGTGGCGGCGCTTCGTTGAAACCGCAGAAAATTTGGTATGCCATAAAACCTCTCATGGAAGATTAGAAAGTGACGAAGCGCCTCCGAGATGTAAGCTATGAATAGAGATGAAACTACTCCGTAACTTTCCGACCATCTCTTCTGCGTTGAAAATTTTTCATTTGCCTCAAATTTTCCGTCATCCCCGTTACGCAGATCACGCAGCGTCAACTTTTACTCCCGCAATTTTCACAGGTGAGATAATTCTCCTAATCATATTGAAATAAACCTTAACGCGCATACATATATACACAATGTATATACACGACCTCTTATCTCAATAATATCTTTTTAAAACTTTCTGTTAACTTTATTTGATCAATGCAAAGCTATTGCAATGCTACATTTTACCGAGTAGTTCAACTTTCAAGCGTAATTTTTAAAATTATATTCTCCGGATATCTAGGTTAAATCGATATCTTTCTCTTGTCATTTCTTTCGCATTTTTTAAAAAATTGTTTTGAAAGCATCTATATAAGGAAAATAAAAAACGATGGAAACTTGCGCGTGTAACAAGTCGATCATTCGCCGGAAAGTTCAACACGCTGCTGGCAATTTCGTTCGACGAGAGATTCGTAGAGATCGAGGCGAACCACGTAGCGGTGGATAGTGCCGGCACAATTTTATTGAGATAGGTCGGCGACGGTCAGAATACCTCGGCTTACCCCTTTGGCTCGAATTTTCGCGAGGAATCGCAATCGGATAAAGCCAGCCGGCGCGGGTAGCAAGCGCGGCGGCCGGTAGAGAGAAATACCGTGGATAGAATAACGTAGAGTGCGACGGGGTGGACGAACGGGAGAGAGTGAATGAAAAGAGAGAAGGGAGAGGGGCGATATAGAGAAAGAGAGAGAGAGAGAGAGAAAGAGAACGAAGCGTGGAGGTGTATGCCAAAAACTATAACCTGTTGCACGCCGCGGCAGGAAGCCCGAAAAACGCCTCTAGCCTCTCTCGTCCCTTTTACCCCACCTCCTCATAATCCTCCGCCCTTTCCGCCCCTGCGGCCGCCCGCCGTCGAACTCGACGCCGAACTTCTCTCTCGCCGCCGTGTCGAGCAAGGAATTCCACGGCGGCAAGACACTCGATAACCCGTCATTTGCCATCGAATCGTCTTGAGACTTCGGGGGACTCGAGCCCCGCGCGTCACGAAGCTCTCGAATGAGAAATATACGATGGAATTTCTCAGTGGCTACCGTTCTCTCTCGCCCCCCTCTCCCACCTTCGCTTCTAAATACACCGGCGAATAAACGGGTTAAACTTTTAACCCGTTGCGCTATTCAATTTCCAGCTTATCTCCGAGTTACGCGTAATGAAATTTAAAATAACTGAATTTTCGTGCGCGCGCGCGAACAAGCCCTGCGATTCGATTAGTACGTAGAGCGAAATGAAAAAAAGAGTCCGGCGAGAAGTTTACGTCACTGAAGGTAACACGTGTGTGACAAAATCTGCTTGCACCGAAACGGCAACTCGATTCTCTTTCGTCCTCCGAAAAAAAAAGGGAAAAAAACGTCACCGGGCGAAAAACCTCTCTCGTAAAATCGGCCGCTCGCCGCATCCCCCTGGCTTCCCAACCCGCTCACCCCCTCCCGCCCTCCCCCCTCCACCCCCTCACGTGGCTCCCGCGCCCGTGTCATCGGCGTCCTCTCGCGTGTATTTTTATGAAATCATTGTTTCGGACGACAATACACCGGGATGAGCAGCGCACAATGACTACATCGGCGGCGGAGATGCGCGGAGGTGGAGGCGAAGAAGGGAAAAAAAGAGATCCGGGAACGAGGGGGAGGGGAGGAGCGGAAGAGAGGAAGAGCGGAAGGGGAGACTGGTATCCATTCGAGAGGGAGAAAAGGGTGGTACAAGCGGGAGGTGGCGGAAAAGCAACGTACGCCAACACGCGCCACATTCAGCCGCTCGTTCCTGCGTTCGTTCGTTCGGTTCTTTGTGATGACTGTCGATGAAACGATGACATATTTTTCCGGATTTTCACTCCCGGAGTGCCCCGCGGCTCTGCCATTCACACCTTCCCTCACATTTCCTCCCGTTCCTCCCCCCCTCCCGCCCGAAACGCGCGCGCGTGCACGCCGCCGCCTCGGGTGCATCCTGAGGCCCCTCCTTTCACCGCGTCCCACAAGTCTTGCGTGTTTTCTTTCTCACATGTCGCGCGTTATTCTTCGTAAATCCCCCTCGCTTAACTCTTTCTTCGGGAGTGATTTATATGTAAAACGCGTAAACATCCTAGCGATTGTTGCGAAATAACGCGGGACTCAATATTTTATTTCAAACGTTAAGTATGATATAACGTACAGATAACGTTGATAGATGACCAAGGCAACGAATAAAAATTAATTATAGATCTACAGAGATAGTACAAATCAATTTTTTATGATAATATCTAATTGATATTCATTAAAATGTTTATCTTTTATATGACTGATATTATAAACTGGTATCAATAACTGCGGGTACAAACTTAAGAGACGCACTCTTATTGATTGAACGTCATATAAAAATAATATAATCTTTATGGAATCTTTATTGAAATGTAACAAAAATTATTTGTCCATCGCAATCGACGCGTGACATATCTCTTATTTTATTATCAGTAAGATTATGCGAGCCGATTAAGAATTAATAAATTTTAACGCCGAGGCTGTTAAAACTTTTCGCGCCATAATGCGAAATGGTACCTCTTCGATGTTATTTGCGATACGACTCGTGAGATCGAGAGGCCCGGACGTGTGTTCGCGAAATAAAATGGTGGCGTAAAAAAAGGCGAACGGGAATACGATGTCCAGTTCTAGCGCGTAACTCGTTCACGTGACGGCACATGTAAAACGGCGACGATTATTCGCGGCGATTCCGTACCTTTCAAACGCAAAGTCACGTCCAAAGACATCTCGACAAGACATCAAAATTATCACATTTTTTTTCGACTGCGTGTGCCGATTAAATTTTATCTTATAATACTATAAAAAGAATGTCGACGTCAATAGCGCCTAAGTGATAAATCGGCGGCAAATAAAGCGGCGACGAGTTACATGTGCTAAAAATAAACACACTTCATCTTCAAAAATTCGGCAAAAGTAAACAACCATCTCTGTATCTCAATGACTATCCAGAGAGAATAAATATTCTTGTCCAAAGAAATTGCAATTAAACGATTTCTTAGTTAATCAAATAACGATTCCCCATTAAGTAAATTACATGTTTCTGTTACGTCCTGATTATATGCATGATGATGAGCGTACTTTTAATTTGCGCGAACAATGACGGATACGGTTGAAGGCCAACATAAACTTCCTGCGAAAAGTGCCCATGTGTAACAGATGTAAGGTCATTATCGTCGACGCGATTTTCCATGCGCGCGTTGCGCGTGCCCGCGAGAAAGAGGAAAACGCGTGTATACGCGAGCTCTCGTTCTATTTTTTTTTTTATACATACGATAAACAAAATAAAACACACCGATCTCGTAAAGCCGAGCAGCCGCGATAAAACGGACACGGAAAATCTGACGGCGGCGCGCGCGCGCGCTCGCTCGCTCCGGATATAGCGGTACGCACACGACCGAGAATTGCACGTTGCACGTTGCACGCGAGCGCGCGTAGGCGCCTGTATTGTTCGTCGATTTTTTATCGTGCCATTTATTTGTACCGACCTTTATTAAACGATGAAAACTTTATTGCTAATTGCCGGGGGCGAAAAGGTTTTTATGGATGCTTGTGCCGGAGCCGCGTTTTCATTTCGATTCCGGGGCACTCTCTCCGCGCGTCTCCCGTGCTCGGCCCCGCAGTAGCAAATCACGTCGCATCGGCTATCGAAAATTCCAGTCCCCCCCCTCTCCACTTCGGGGTCAGTGGATGAAAACGTCGAAGAATTTTAATTGAGATCTTTTTGAAACGGAAAGAGAGCCGGACATCTCCATTTTGGGAGATTGCACAAGAGGATAAACTGCCGGAAAGAGAATTAAGGAGAAAAAGATTTATTTGTTTTAAAATTACTAGCTCGTCCAAAAATTCAGAAACAATATTTAAAATAATTAGAAATAGAATGATTTCTTATTCTTTTCATCCTTTTTCTATATTTCATCCTATAAACATGAGATTTGATGAGGTTGCTCGCTTTCGAGCATTTCGATCGTTTTCAAAATTCACGGAAAATCTCGGCTGAATCCTGGCTCGAAGACCAATGACCGAGTAATCACGACACGAGTCAACTTAGACAAAGGTCGCGTCGATGACAAATCAATGAGTAAACGCTGACAGGTCAGCAATTAAATAACATTTAAAGCTAAACGCAAAAGCCGAAAAAATGCTTTATTCCGATAACGGCGCGGAAGCAAAAGTTAACATCGGTTTTCCATTTGTCGACAAGGCCGCGGGTAACGATCGCGCGCGTAATGAGGGAAACCGATCGGAGGTGGAAAATTACGTTGGAGTATTTATAGATTATGGCCTTACCGGGCCACGTGTGCCACGCCAGAATCGCGCGACTGCAATGCACCGCGGCGCGGCGGAGAGAAACGAGGGAGAAAAAGAGAAAGAAGGAGCGAGAGAGCGAACGAGAGTTTTAACAGCCGACAAGGGGCGCGGATTTACGATTCGAAATACGCGCGAGAAATAAACACGAAAAAATAATAACTATAAAAACCGCCGTTTCCGTACACGATGCTCGCTGCCGCGCGTACACGTTTCTCGATTGGCCAAAGTGATCTCGAACACACGGGCTCGAAAATAGTAACGAATCGTGTCCCGGAGGCAATCGGGGAATTTATGTGTTTATGCAAAATATCGCTCCTGTGGCAATTATACCGGATATCGTATGTATTAATAAAGTCAAACCGGAGGAGAGTAACAATAATCTCTCCAAGTATCGACAATTCTTCTGCGAGCGATTACATGGCGAAAAAAAAACTTGTGCAAAATAAAGTTTTACAAAAACAGAGAAATGAATCTCAATCTCCACGTTTAAACTAATTCCAAGTGGACATTGATTTTACAAAAATTTAATGTGCGAGAATTCAAAATATATCTAATACAATATGCTAACAAGTTGTGACAGAAACTTGCCATCAAGGTAAATAAAATTTCAAGCTGTCGAAATTAATTTGATGCATTATTCGGTCAAAAATATACAGATTATAAGAATCGCGGGTCAGGATTTGCTTCAACGACTATTACTCGGAGTTTGCATCACCGCTTTGTTCCTAGTCGAGGCTTGAATCTGTCGGGTTCTTTTGCCATCCTGTTTATTTTTTTTCTTTCTTTTTCGCGCTCTTTATCCCGCCCTCGTTTCGTTGCATGCGAAAGATGCACGGCGGCTCGTCAGCGAATGCACCGTAAATTATCCAGGGGAAAAAGAGAAAGAAAAGAAGCATTTAATGTTCCAGAGCGTTAAGACGATCGGATCGAGTGAAACTTACTCCGTTATTGGAAAGACGACTGTCATTTCGCACAGAGTGTTGTTCTCGTGGTTTGCCTGATATATTTTAAATAAAAAACATATATAAATAAAATATTTAGGTTAACCAAGAAATTCATTACATATTAAGGGGGCTTTATACGTCTATTGCACATATTTTCAAGAATTTTGTTGTCATAGTAAAATGTATTGAAATATCTCGAAACTTTTATATATTTTCTCACATATATTGAAGTACATAAAAAATTTTTTTTTCTTTTTTTATTTATGGTGACAAATGTAAAAGTATCCCACAGAAATCTGGTTGACATGATTATCTCGAGTTAGAAACGTCTAAAACAAAAAATTCAAACGGGATATTAAAATATAAGTAAGTGGCTATAGCCGGTACTAGAATTAAACATTTTGGGTAAAAAGAAACAAAATGGCGGACTTTTGAATATCTCGACGAATATCTTGCAGTTTTTTGCAACTAAAAAAGTCCGCCATTTTGTTTCTTTTTACCCAAAATATTTAATTCTGGTACCGGCTTTAGCCACTTACTTATATTTTAATATCCCGTTTGAATTTTTTGTTTCAGACGTTTCTAACTCGAGATATCATGTCAACCAGATTTCTATGGGATACCCTTACATTTGTCGCCATAAATAAGAAAAAGAAAAAAAAATTTTTTTATGTACTTCAATATGTGAGAAAATATATCAAAGTTTCGAGATATTTCAATACATTTTACTATGACAAAAAAATTCTTGAAAATATGTGCAATAGACGTATAAAGCCCCCTTAAATTTTTTCAAATAAGTAGAAATTATAAATAGACTAATGGATTTTGTTTTTTCTTTTTAAGTGATTGTTATCTTTAGAGAGTTTAAACGTTTATAGAAAACCAGACCAATTTGATATCCTACAAATCAGCACACAATACGATACGAACTATTTATTAAGGACTATTTATACTCTTAGCAGTCTGTGCATTTACGAAGATAAAATGTAACATTTATAACGGTAGAATGCATACCTATGGATCTATTATTTACGAATTAAATTCGATATTATTTAATTTGGTACTTATTAATACCGCGCTATATAAATCTTCATTCGGAGAATTAAACTTTGTGATCCCATTCTCCGTCGAAGAGTAATAAATCCAGTGACGAGGCAGACATTTCCCCGATTTTTCGTGCGCGCCTTTAAAACTGATTCGACCTTCGTCGCGGTGAGACGGAGAAAGGGCCTCGCTCGCCATACGAGACACGTCGGCCTCATCGAGATCGGAGCCATCGCTCGCGAACACCGCGAGCGTACGTTTTAATCGCCGAGGTCGTTAAGGCCCTAAAGGAGCACACGGTGCGAAAGAAGTCGGAGGAAGCGTTCCGCGAGGATGAAATACGGGGAACGTTGAACCCAATCAAGTGGCTGTCATAAATTTCCATCAAGCCGCGCCCCGTCCGCGGCGCTAATGGCCGATACAAAATTGCGGGCGCAGAAAAAAGGCAGGAAAAGGGCCGATCCCCGTGGTGGTGGGCGAGCGTTTTCTTTCGCCCTGCACCGATCACGATCGCGACGACACCTCGATCATCAACGGTAATCAAATTTCGCGATCGCCCGAAAACGAGGTCGACAAGCAGAAATCTCATTCGACTCCGCTATCCCGCATCGCTAAATAATAAGTAGGGCTTCTCTCTTTTTTTCTTTATCTCTTTCATTGATAAAATTAAGGCAAAACAAAAATAATTGTGTCTGGTTAATGAGATTTCTTCGTAATTATTTCTTTGATGTTATTTAAAATTTCAAATGTGTTAACATGCTTAATATAAAAATGAATACTTGCAAAAGATACGAGACGATACTGTGGGAGTAATGAATATTCCATGGTAAAAAGATAAACGTCTTTCTTGTTATTGTCAAAACACTTGAGGCGTCATTAAAAAGATGAGTTATCAAAGATATTTACGGCGACGGATATTTGTTAAGTGTCGCCGAGTAATGTACTTATAGATATCGTGTGCAGATAATACACTCTAATCGTCCCCGCCTGTATTAAGGTAGTCATATAAAATTTGTCGTAGGGAATACGTAGATAGGGTAATCGCTCCAATCGCTTGTATCTTTAATAACAAAAGTTGCTAAGCCTCTCTCGAAGTCGCGACATAACCCGTCGCACACTGATGTAACTCCCCTCCAATCGAGCTATCAACCGTCGCATATTCAAGTAGAACATTGCACGTATTATTTAGAAAGCATTCGCGTCATCGAATCAATCGGAGTTCTGCTTGATCCGCGAGAAACATTCTGCGCATCTGAACGCTCAGATGGAGATCGGCGAAGTGAATGAAATATCGGAGAAATAATGACATAATTATTATAACAAACAGAAAATAAAGATAAAAGGATTTAAAAATATCTATAAATCTTTCGAGAATTCTAAGGAACTTTTTTATTGACTGTGATACTATAAATTAACCATCCGCGTATAAATAGTTACCCGATCAACCCACCGTTTTCTCACCTTCCCTTTGTAAAACGATAACCGATCTTGGAATAAATAAGTATAAAAGTAATGAATAAAGAAGCCTCCTTCTTCATCCCGTAAAAAATTTTCCATAACATCTCGCCCGGTTGTTGCTGTATTATGTATACTTGTCGCGATAAGTTATCGCGGTCTTCTCGTACGATATCGTCGTGTTTTTGAACCCAACAGGCGTGTAAGGACTTGACGCAGAATGCGCGCGCTCGTCCGGACACTCGCACGCGTGTTTCTATAGGGCGGTTATACAGCCGTAGAACATATTGAAACGCGTCGTTGGGGGCAGATGCGTCCGATGATATATTAACGCCAACTGCGCGCGCGCTCGATATAATACGAGCGGTTGCGCGCTCGCGCGCACGCCGTACGCACGCACGCATGCACGCACTCACGCACGCGAGCGAGCGAGCACGCATGTATCACGCGGCGTGTGCAACCATGACCTCCTCCTCCCTTCCCCCTCATCACAGACACACACATACACACCCGCACGAGCGCTCGCGCGCGCGAATAAATTATAGAATTATTGTTTTATCGCGGTGCTCGCATATAGATACGATATATTTTCGACCCTCGCGAATTGTCGCGCCTCCCTCGAGGGCTGCCCGGCCCTCACCCCTCCTTCCAATTCCCAACCTCCCGCTGTCGTTTGTCCTCCTTCCACCGCCGCCGACGCCTCATCCCCGGTTTTTTTTTCTCCGACACCGTGTAGATAATAAATCGCCAAGGCGGCACGCCAAATTAATATCGTAAATTCGTTACGAGGCGCGATACCGCGGCTTTCGTACGAAGAGCACCGAGTGCGGGCGGGCAGGGGGAAGGGGGGCGCAAAGCGAGGTAGAACAAGAGGGAAGGAGACGTGATGGTCGGGGGCGGAGGGTAAAACATTCGCGACCGCGGTGTAATATTAAAAACAGGCGCGAAACGGCGCGCGCGAGAACCCGGATGAAAAATAAGCGCGGTAATATTCCGCGGGCCCTCCTCCTGCCATACCCCGCGCCCACCCCCTTTCCTCCTCCTACTGGTGCCAACCCCTACCGATATTCGTTCGCAATTAATTGTTTGCCGCGCGAGCAATCCCACTTCGCGGCACCGAATATAATTACCTACCTAAATCATCGGTCAATTGCGAGATATCTATAAGCGCGAGCGCGAAAGTATTCGTGATAATCGCGTTCGTTTTAACGTACGACGCGCGTGCTTTTTATGCGCCTGGCCGCGACCGCCTACATAAATTTTTAATATTCCGGTAATTTTTGAACGTCCCGTCCCGCCCTCGATTAACGGCCGCCGGCGTGTAATTAAAATATCTAATTCGGACGGGTTAGATAGCCGTGAGAGTTAACGTCGCGTTCGTTAATTATGGCGGGATCGCGGAGAGCCGCGTCTAATTCTTTGTATCTCCTTTTTCGTGATATTTGTACACGCTATTACTATAATTAATCCCCATATAATTAGTGGTATCTAAAATAAAAGTAACGAATTTAAAATTTACATTACAAAGAAAGTCATAAATTGTATAGATGTAAATAATGTCTTGCATATCAGAGTCGTAAATAAAATGTAATAAAAAAGTTCATAAGCCCTCCTATTTTTTCTGATTGTTAATTCGTGCCGCAATTACCGCCACGTATAAGGCAAGGATGATAAATCATTCTTCCAGTTGAAGCCTGACCTGCTTAATTTCGTACGTCGTGCGGTACATTTTATCAGCTTATCGCTAAATCGAAAGGTTCTTGATAACGGGACCGCTGTTTAGTCTTACCGGCGTCCGCGAGCATAGCTAAAATTCTTTCGGTTAAAGTGTCAAGCACGCCGAGTGTTATCTTGAAAGGAGCATTGAGTCACGTTACAGATACACCAAGAGTGAACGAATACTCAATGACTGTCGGATATCGCCGGCTATGTACTATTAGCACGCCACTTTGCGACGATGTGATTATCTGTATAATTATTCGACTAAGCAGCTGGGGAATTGTAAGATACCCGTAATCACCCGGGCGTACGCATTCGCTGATAACATCCGTGACACTCGTACACAACAATCGCGCCGGCTTGTCCGATATAAAAGAGTACAACGCACGCAAAATTAACAACCGTAAAAATGTAGAAAAGATGGATTATTGTTTTTACGTGTATAACAATCTTCTTTTTAATTTTATCGAAATTAAGTAGCGTGACTTTTTACCGCACGCGAAAACATACAGAGTGTCTTAGAAATCCCATTGCTTCTCTTCAGGAAAAAGAAATAATCAGTGACTTTAGTCTTTTATGAAAGACGATCAATTTTTGAATAAACAAATTTTAATTTTCGATATAGATTTACCCAGTTATCACTTAATTTTATCATTTTGCTAAATACAATTGACAACTTTTCCAAAAAATAAAAGATTAATTTTATTAAGTGAACATTTAATTGATGCGAAAGAAAGACTGACTAAAGATCTTATCGGGATACATTAAGAGAATATTTTCGGAGATTTTTCCACTCTGTACGATTCCGTTGTTTGAAAAATCTTCAAATTTTAGCGCGTGTCGCGCAATTCTGTTCCATCCCGTCCTACTATTTACATCGAGGAAACGTCCCATCACCCGTTCACCGGCACCCCGTCTGAATTGCGAAACAATTGCACAATTATATCACGCACGAATTTGCATGGTTTTTCTCGAAACACAGCACATCCATCATCGCCCCCTACCTGCGAGCGTTCCGCACGTCGAGCGTCTTATCTCGATTTGAGAGAAAGAGAGAGAGCCTGCTAAACGCTCCTTCGTGCACGCGTAACACGTACCGGTACAGGTACGAGACAAACGATACAACGACGCCCATAAATTCGGACGAGTGTGTATATAACACCGGCTTCGTAATAAGTCGCGTTCACATTCGTTTCCGCGCGCGCATAAATACACGCCGGCTGGGCCGGCCGGCCGGCGCGGCGTGGCCGGCCAGACCGGTCGCCGCGCTATTACGCGCATATAAATTCAAATAAGTTATTATAAGTGTAATTTGTAGGGTTGACGCTGCGCGGGGACAGCGGCAGCCAGCGAGTCCCCGCTCTAAGGTATCCGCGGGCGCGTACCGGGGAATATATTTTAATAATTCGGAATACATTAAAGTTTATCGTCGCTCTCCCGGCCACCGACGTAGTTTCCGCTCCGCTCGGGCAGACGCGGGGCAGCCTAAACATGGCCTGGATACAAGTCGGTAGATCATTCGGGTGGTTCCGTTTCGGTGGAATAATTACGAGTCGGCGTGACGAGGCGCTTCGTCGAGAAACGGAGCGCGGGAGAGGACGACTCCCCTATCGCGAGAGAAGTCGAACTTGGAAAAGTGTGGATTCCGAGATACCGTAATCTCAGACACGAAATCTGGGATTCTAATACGTCCTATCTTTAGTATACTTAATCGAACGAGGACGTGCTTTCTGTTTCTCTATATAGGTTTAAGAACGGATTTTTATTGTGGCATTTAAATATATCCTAGTTTAGAAAGTTATTTTTATTGTCGTATTTTGATCTTTTATTCGCTGAGGCAGACGTTTAAAAATTTTACATTTCAGTGTTGCGAGTGAGATGTGAAAAATTTTCTCGTTATACTGTAATATTTAGTCCGGGTATTTATCCAGGCTAACTAGGTAAATATAATTTATATTTTTTGTCACGTGACATAGAATGTTACGTACTGTTACGTATGTTACGTACTGTTTGATAGCACGTTACTTTTTGTTGTGGCAACATGCAACCATCTTAATTTGTTTGTTATTAAGTCAAACGGAAAGTTTGGATACGTTTAGGGGTTAAGAGTTCCGGTTAATAAATTGCCGTTGTGCTTCACGAATCGAAATCACTTTCGGAGTCGGAGATATTTACATTTTAAAATCATCATCTCGATATGTTATTTCATGCTATTCATCATAAACGATTCTACCTAAACGAGCATCTCTCTTTCAGGGTGTAGAATCGCTTAAAATATGGATGCGTTTACAACGCGGCCGTGTCCCCGAATTATAATAAATTAGTCTTTGAAACCGCGAGATGAGCACACGCATAATATATCAAGGCATAATGCGTAAACCGCATAGTTATGGTAATCGATACACACTCCATGAAACGCATGCTCGGATGACGAAATTGTCGAAGAATGTGCCGCATTCGCGCTCCTCACGCTCGCCGTTATATAATACAATTTACTTTAACGCGATCTGGATTAATTATTACAAGTGCAGCAAAATCGCGAAGATCCACGTAGGTCCGGTTCGATATTCAACCCTTTAGACCGAGCGCAATTTTCAATTTGCATTCTCGTGCGAGCATCTGCAGACCAGGACGGTCGAAGAAGATCGAGCTAACGACTCGTCCGCGGAGAAACGGTTCAGAGATATTTCCATTCAAAGTTCTTTGCGATGCAATACGCATAAATATCGCGTTATTCATTTAAATGACCCAAGGTTCAATAAAATAAAATATTACGCGGATATGTAAAATATCTAACCGATGCGAAAGAAAGATTTAGGTCGACTTAACGCGCAGCTTCCCGATTGCAAATGAGGGAAATGGAATAACGGTGAAATATTCTTACTGAAGTACAAAATGAATCATCGCCGGCGTTTTACGGCCTAAAGACGTCAAAAAAAAGCTGCTCTAGTATAAGCCTTATTTTAATTTTAAAATTTCCGTCGTTGGACTACGGACCATGACCTACGATCTAGATAAGTATATTGAGAATTTAATGAATATGATAAAAGTATGTTATTCGTCTGGCAAAATAATCGTCGCGCTCTGTGGAATTTTATTTACGAAAATCTAAAGTGATTATCTCGGTGTGTGTGTATGTGTGTGTGTGTGAGTGAGTGAGTGAGTGAGTGTAAAAAATTAAATTGGTGAAACATTAATTTGTACAAATACAAATCATTATATATCGTTTTCTCTCGATTAATATCCACATCGTTTCCTAGACCTCGATTCTCACTTTTGGCACACGCTACACAAATTTTCGTCGTCGGTCGTTAGGCCACGTCAGTTACACGCTATCCATTACGGTATCCATAAATGGCGTTCTCTTCCACTACGCTCCACATAGCGACGATCTAGATTACATCCAGCAGCGGTTGGTATTTATCGTGCGGGTTGTATCGCCGATTCTCGTTCGTGGCACGGGGGGCGAGGAGGGCGAGGAGGGCGAGGAGGGTCGCGGAAAGAGAAGGAGGGGACATAAAAAGTCATGAGAGGGGCAGAGCGGGGAGACGAGCCGTGACAGAGAGACGGGGACGAAGACGAAGCGGCGGCAACGGCGGCGGCGTGCTCGACCGAAAAGTTTGCCTAACGGTAAAGCGATGAGTTAACGTTAATATATTCCGTCGGAAAGTTTTTATAATATTCCCGGGCATTGTCTGCCGCGGAACAATAAAACCGCTGTTCCCGTTTACGACGGACGATTTTTCAACGAGTCGTAGAAACGAGTGGGAGCACCGCGGTGAAGAGAAGAGCAGGAAAGAAAGGGACGGAGGGGAATAGAGAGAGAGGTGAAGAGAAGGGAGGAAGGGAGGGAGAGAGGGAAGAAGAGCATAGGGAAAAAGAGAAGGGAGCGAGATTCCAAGATACATGCTCAATTTTGCTCTCAGCATAGTAGGTGTCGTTTATGATGGCAAAGAGAGAAAGAGAGGGAGGAAGGGGGAAGAGAGAAAGAGACAATAATTCGTCGTGCTCTAGGAATATCAAGAACAAAAGCGTTCTATACAATTACTCGAACATCAAGTTACAAGAGATAAGGAGATATAATAATGACGGACTTAGAAGCGCGCTATCTAAGCTCACAGAGTTGCAGTTTATTAACCCGTTAGTGCTCAAACGAGGTCAGCGTGTTTCAGCAGGAAACTTGTTCTCTAATTCGGACGATTTCGTCACATTCTGTTCCGATATCAAGACAAAAAATTAATATAAAAAAAATAATATCTTGTCACACAAGTTTGCAAAAAAAAACTCGAAAGTTTTATTTCTCTTATTTCGTGTAAAAAAAAAATCATGCGGATTTTCCGTTTCAGATATCTCGAAGGAGTCGGACGTTCAACGTGTTACATAAGAAAAAAATGCAAACTGGTCGTATCGCCTGCCACCTAAGCGCGACTTCCGACACACCCTGATGCATGTAGATGTATATCTCTTTTTACACAGTTCGCTGCGCCATTTAACATACCCATCCGCCTTTATTGTTGCTCATTCGTGCTTTGTGCACGTTCACTCGGAACTCTTGAGGGACCTGGCGTTGTCCCAGTGCGCCCGGCGAGCACTCTCTTCCTTCTTTCGCGTAGCTGCGCAACGCTGTACACATCCGCGATAGATACAAATCCGCGGGTGAGGGCGCGAGAGGAAAGAGCAGAGGCGCGGGCGCGGCAGGGGGATGGCGTAAAAAGATTAATTTCTCGGAATTTCTATCCGTGTGGAGCCGCGTGGGGCACACAGTCGGAGTTGAGAGCGGGGCTAGGAGGGGGGCACGAGAAGAAAAAAAAATGAAGCGGAGAGAGAGATATACGGAAGACCGACAGAGAGCGATGTAGGAGAGGAGAAAGAATGGGGAAGGACGGAGGGGAGAGTTGAAAAGTTTGCGAGGCTCCTCTTTTTTTCTTGCTGAGCCCGCTCGTTGTTAACCTATCCCCCGCTGCCGCAAAGGGGGTGAGAGACGCGAGGGTGGTGGCAGGGGGTGCCCGGGTTTCGTTTGATATTGTGTTGAATCGAGGAGTGGCTGTGCTGCTGCTGCGCTGCGCGAGGCCGGCGGCAGAAGGAATTAAAAGTAAACACGCAGAGGCTCACGCGTTCCTCCACGCGGGTTAGAGTAATTACGAGTCGCGCCAGCTGCCGCGGAGTTTAAATTATAGAAATTACAAAACGCCCTCGCTCTCCTCTCTCCCCCCTCCCGCGATCTCGCTTCTCGCCCCGTAACGGCCCCACACCCAACCTCCCATGTCGGCCCACGGCCGCACGCGTTTCTTTTTCCGGGAAACGACGTTTCGTTTTTACAGCCGGTGCATTATATATATATATATATATATAACACAGGCGGTTCAAATCTCGCGAGCAAGATTGAGATGCGATCGCGGGACGATGAACGGCGCGGCGGCGGTGGCGCGCGGCGTCGCGGCGCGAGGCAACCGGTAGAGATTCATACGATTACCGAGAATCGGGGAAATCTCGTTTGATTTTTGCAGACGATAGTCGGCAGGACTAATAATGAGTTATTGTAATAAGAATGCAGTCTATAATCTCAGGATTCTCCGACACCTCTATTAAAAAAAAACGTTCGTTAGTTCCATACTGTTATTGCGTATTATAGTTCAGTGAATTTTAAATCGAGGAAGCGGCAACCAGCCGTGGTCAGTTAATCAAGACACGCAATATATTATTGACGTAACGGAGCCACACCTACGTCGTCGATAAGACTTCTTGTTGTAATTTTTTTTCCACGACATCAAAAAGTACAGTAATTGCCGCGATAAAGGAGAATTACATAGATTTCTATAGTTTCACACTCTCTTAACAGAAACTGTTACGTATAATATGAACATACATCTTCTCTCGTGATTGATATCGCACTCGGAGATCGGCCGAAAAGGAGCGAGCGCCTCGCGGACCGGAAGCGGCCGGCCAGACGGATCCAAAACGCATTAAGGAAGGAAACGAGAAGTCGTCTACCATCCCTCCTCCCCCCTCTACCTCTCTCTTTTTTCCTTTCGTTCTAACAACGCAGGTGAATCAGGCGAACGTTTCCAGGCGAACGAGGCCGCGGCAGGTAACTCAGGTTGCCGCGAACATAACGAAATAACGCTCGGTGGAATTCCTCGAGGCTGCCACTAATGCCACATCGGCCTCTCTTTGTCTTGCGGTGCCATCATTTTTCTCCGGTAATATATTTTATTGCTATCTCGGTCTCGCTCCCGCCGTCGCCCGTCGCCGCCGTCGCTGCAATGCCTTTCCTCCTTCTTCACCTGCGCTCTCTCCCTCCCCCCCCCCCCTCCTCGCCGCTCGTTCCTTCTTTCTCCTGCACCCTCTCCATCCACCCCGCTGCGCACCGTGCCAACGAACACCTCGCTCGAAACTCTCTACTACACAACGCAACACAATTCCGCTCTCCTCACCCTCCTGGAGACTTTATTATACGTTTCTGTTTCCGTCTCGTTCTCGCTCCTTCCCATTCTCAGTCGAGCTCGAGCTGCCGCGCTACGTTTTCTCTTTCGCTCGCGTTGCCCCGCACCGGCGGCATTTCGACGACGATGCTGAGTGCGAGAAAGAAAGGAAGAGAGGAGATCGAGGGGGAGAGAGGGAGGAACGCGAGATAGAGCGCGGTTGGGAGACTGAGAGTAACGGGGAACGCAGAGAGAGAGAAAGAGAGAGCGGCGGTGGCGGAGAGACGGCGCTATCGACGGCGCGACGCGTGCGACGAAGAGAACGATATAATTGTATCTAAATTATAATATACAAATAATAACAGCCGTAGCGGCAGGCTGACGCCAGTACAGTCGGCGCGGAAAGTTCCCGCCGCCGCTTTTCTGGTTTTTTCGACTACGAACACGAAAGGCCGGGAGGGCCTCCGAAATAGTCGTCTTCCTCGCGAGTTTATCGCACCCGCCCTCTTTTTCTCTTTCTTACTCTCTCTTTCTCGTGTCTCCCGACGCCGCGCTCTTACGAGCATTACAAATATTTGCGCTGCCGCCGACGCAATTATGTTTGCAGACGCGGGCCTCGGACGTTTTTTTTTTTCTTTATTTCGTCGCGACATCGATAATTTACATGCAGTAAATGATTCTATGCTCGGGGAGACGGAGGACGGGGGAAAGAAGAGCAGTTTTATTATAGGATTCTGAAAGCTTATCGCTTGTCTTGGTACCAAGACAAAATTTCGACAGAATAATAATCAGAATAGAACGGCGATATCAAGAAAGAGCGGTTCTTAAAATAAACTAATCATATATGCGTAATAGCAAATATTATTCTTACATTATCTTTAGCCTGTTCCCCTTACATATTTACTGTAGATACGAAAAGTGAGGCAATATATGTGTCACAAAATAATAATCAGGCTCTCTTATTAAAAAGCTAATAAAAGTTGCAAGGAGAACGATATCTGATAACTACGATACTATAAAAAAGTAATGTTTGCAGTTGAGAGGACGAGTTAAAAAAAAAAAAGAAAGAAAAAAACCATTCTAAGTTGAATCCCAGTCAGATCCATTGAATCGAATAATGACGGAAAGAAGGAGAGGCGAGGAAAGGAAAGAGAACAAAGCTCGAGCGAAAGAGGAAAATGGACCAAGAGGGAAAGAGAGAGAAGGAAGAAAACGACGAATCTCGAGGTCGAACGCTGCGGGAACGATGACTCCGTTCGCGCACGACCGTGATGACCATCCGCCGTCCCCGATGGAAACGTGAACCGCGCCAGAGAGCAGCTTTATGCACGTGATCGTTAGGCCGCGCGGTGTGTGCACGCGTTTTCCCTATACCTCGCCGTCTCCTCTTTTCCCCGGGATGCCGCGCCATTAGAATCGCATGCTCGCATCGCGGCTCCCTATTCTCGGCGCGCATTTAGCACCAAACGCGACCGTCTATTTCTCAACTCATGCTGAACCGCGATTCCCGTGTCAGACGATTGAAACTCGTAACAAGCGGACAGCCACTTATTTAGAGCTAAATGCGGCACTAAGTAGATGCGAGGACGTGAGCCTGAATCTCAAAGCACGTCCGCATCGTGCACGTTTACGGCGCGGCGCGCGGCGCTTCGTGCACGTATATACTATTAGCGCAAAAACAGCGTCGATGTTCGTCGTCATCGGTATTATTAAACGGGACAGTAATACCGATCGTGGGAGGGGCCCATACCAGTATATTACACAAGAAAATGTTAATGCGACTCTACATAGACAATCGCGTAGAGAAATTTCGCAAATATAAATATTCTTAGGCAAATAATCCCGTGGCAAAGTCCATCCCCGTGAATGGATGACCTCACGGGTTTGGTTTTCTTGCGTAATGTTGTTTTTCTCCCATTTTAATTATATAAGCAATAGGTGATAAAACGATTGACGCGAAACGGCATTGAATCGCCACTCGAGTTGAGCTCGAAATATAATATTTGCCTTGTTCAACGACAAGCCGCTCGGTGCCACGGTGAATATTTACATGTGTAAACTTGATTTACAATTTATTTGGCTTGCAGGTACGAGTGGAAGAATTTCACGCGTGTTTTGTTGCGATAAAGTCGCGTCTCGCGCCTTCTTATATATTTTTTTATATCGCCCGAATTATTTATCTTAAGATTTTGCGACGCCGCGAATCTTCCATCGCGCAAAGATAAAGAAATGTCGTAAGTGAATAATATAGCTGGTTCACGATCGTTCGCTCGCGACGTTTATTGGTTCGTTAAGGAAAAACTTCGTGCAATAAATACGTTAACATAAAAAACTCGTAAACGTAAAAAAGTCTTCGTTTATTTCGCGCCGCGCTATAGATCCCGTTGAGAACCGCGAGACAATTAAAAAAACCAAAAGTACATCATATATAATTTGCAAATATAATATTAATGTTTTACAAAGAGAGGATTCTATTAAAATAAAAGAAAATGATTTCTTTTTTTTTTTATAACGTTCTTATTATTTCTTCACGCTTGAAATCTAACACGTATCTAAGAATCCTGCTTCCAATGAAGTATCCTGATACAAAGAAAGGGCTCAAGATAAAACAGTTAAAGGATCAGAGAGCGCGCGAAGCCAATGTCGCCGCGGATTGCTCGCGGTCCCTTTCCACCCGCGTAATTTTTATTGCCTTAATCTCGCCGGTTATTATCGTTGTGCAACGCGCGGTTACGTTAGAGCTGGAGCAGCAATCGTCGCTCTATCATAGAACGAGAAAGAGAGAGAAAAGAGACACGGAAGGAGAAGGAGAGTGCTTAATAGATGCGCTCCGTTTCCTCAGTTCTTGCGCGCTGCTGGGCGCGCCACGCAATTTCTCGTGGCGATGCGCGCGTAAAAAGGGAACAACGCGCGTTCGGGGTTGAATCTTTCCCGTTGTTCCGAGAGGAGAGGAGAGAAGGCAGAAAAAGCAGGAGAAGGAAAGAGACGCGCGCGCGTAAAGAGAGATGGAGAAGGATAGACACGGGGAGAAGCAGCAAACCCACCCACCTGGAATGCAAGTCGGCGGGTAAGAAAAATAAGCTCGGTGGGAGTAATAATAAAGAAATATGTTTCTCTTCAAACACACGCACACACGCGCACACACAAGCGTACACGTACACATGGTTAGGGTCCCTCTCCTCTTTCTCCTTGACGTCTCCCCCTCCTTCAAGTCTTTCTTTAAACGCACGTACACATGGACGTTGCACTCCCGCACGCATACAGAGAGAACGGGAGAACATTCGAGTCGTACCTCGCTCTTACGGCACGTTTTAAGGGACCCCCGTGTTATCTCACGTCGTAAGGCAGCTGCTGCTGCTGCTGCTGCTGGTGCCCTCCGTATGAAACCTAATCGCGGCACTCCTTCCACGATTCCCCCCCTTTCGCCCCCTCTCCACCACCTCTTCCTTCTCTCTTCTCACGTCTACAAAAGAAACTCTGTGTCGAGGGTGTGGGAGGAGGCGAGAAGATAGTCGTTGGCAGGCTTAAAGGGAAACTGGTTTTAAAATTCATTTCTATAAAGCGAGATAAACCCCGTGGCTTTCGCTGTGTCCAAATTTCAGTACAATATCTCTGCATTAGCATATTTTTTTTTAAACAAAAGCTAATAGATTCCGCAATAAATTCAATCTGGATGGAGTTTAATAATACCCTTTTGCGCGCTACGATATCCAAGGATCATTTGAATAGAAAATAAATGAGATGTGCAACCATGGTGTAACTCGACAGGAAAGTAAAAATCGACACTTGACAAATCGACAATATTTCTCTGAAGCATTAGAAATGCATAATAAATTCATAAATCCCATGCTTGATTTTCATATCTCAGTCTCGGAGAACCGCGATCCTCGATCAGGCAATCATCTATGAATTTTCTCCACTCATCGCACGCCTACTCGCTCGCGAAGCGAGCTACTCCAACGAATCGAGGTTAAGGTCGGAGCAGGTGTATCCACGCCCGCGTTTTCCGGTGGAAAGACAGAGACGGCGAGAGAAAGAGCGAGAATGTACCCGTTGCACATCGTGCGCGGGACGTATTAAGGTTCTCCAAGAGACGACCGCGGTATAGAAGAAATGTGTAGCGGGCACAATGTAGACATTAGCAACTACGTTTCCACACATGTGCGTACGTACGCGCCGCAACATAGAAAAATACGGATAGGGGAAGAGAGGAGAAAAGGGAGAGGAAGGAAAAGAGGGGAGGGCGCGTTAACGCGCTTCCGAGAAACAAGTGCAATCAGAAAAAAATAGCACGGCCTGTACTTCACATAATTTACAAACCACGGTGGGGCCTAATGTCAGTGTTCTCCGGACGGCGTGGAAATTGAGAGGAGGTGCCGCAACGTGCCACGATGGCAGAGGGAGGTAGGAGAGGGAGGGAGGGGGAGAGAGGCGAGGAAGAAAGACAGGGGGAAAAGGAAACACGTTATATTTTATATGACAGCGTGATTGCATTTCCCAGAACAAACATAGCGTCGGCCGAGCGGACGCAAGAAAACGTCGACGTTAATCGTCGTCCTCTCCTTCTCCCTGTCCCCCCTCTCTCTCTCCCACCCTATTCCTCCCCTTGCAATCTCTCGTTCTTTATCGCTTCGAAATTTCTTTGAGAGAAGATGTTTGTAAAATGCTTCCCACTATTTTTTGCTTCTCGTTGCTGCTGATCGCCTCCTTCTCGCGCGAACACGCTTTTTCACTCTCCCAATCCCGCGAATCCTCGTCATTAAGATTCTAAACGATATCTCTAAAATCTTCGCGGAATATTATGACAAATCAGCATCAATTGGTATAATATACAGCGTGACATCATCGAAATTTTCCAACAAATAGTTTAATTGCCGTTTAACCATTTTATGAGGATCGTTATCGTTGAAAAATGTTTGCTCGTCATACTCAGGCCGCAGCCACAATTATTGTAGATTGATCCATACGCTTGTAAGGACATCCTCCAAAGCTCTTCCTGCTCGAGTCTTGTGTATCCCTCCCTGCAAACGTCCCGCAATCCCGATGATACCTACCCGCTGTAATTCGCGAAATCGCATCGCTGTCTTATTCTCGCGCGACAAAGGAGAGAAAATACGCGAGCGCGATAAATAATTAAAAAGTCTCGAGGAAAGAGCTGTGTTGCCTCTCCTTCTCCCAATCTCTCTCCCCCCGTCTCCTTCTATCTCGTTTCCTCCGGTTTCTTCGGCGCAGAGCTCGTAAGTAATTTCCACGATTATTTCTGTTTCCCTTTCCTCGCGCTCGTTGCATTCTCCTTGTTGCCCCCCTTTTCCCTACTCCCTCTCACCCTCCTCGCTCTCCCTTCTGCCACGAGACGCGGTTAAATCCCGCGGTACGGGCTATTTGTTCGCGCACTTATCTGTATTTTATTATAGCCAAAGTTTTCACGCTCTGCCCCCCTTCTCTCTCTCTCTCTCTCTCTCTCTCTCTCTCTCTCTCTCTCTCTCTCTCTCTCTCTCTCTCCTTCTCCCCCACCCCTTCTCACTCTCTTTCTCTCTCGCTCTCTCTCGCTCTTCCTCTTATCTGCTCTCATGTTTACTATACGATATTTATAGCGACGCCGAGCGCAGGCGAGAGCGCTTATTACTACAATGTTATGAGGCGAAGGAACGAGGAGGAAGGCGGTGAGTTTTCGTTACGGCGCGTTCGCGCCCGTACAATTTTATCGGGGGTGTTCTTTGGCGACGACGCCTCAGAGTAACCGGGGGAGTGGGGACGGTGTGAAAAATTTATGTCCTGAAGATATTAACTCGGGTACGCTCGCATACGTAGAGTATCGGACGTACATCGAACAAAGCTGTCGCTTTCCATCACGAGTTACTGGAGCATGAGGAAAGAACCTCAGATCGAACATTTCACTCTGAATATAATAAAAAAATAATTTCATTGGATCGTACATATTAAAGTTTGAAAAACGATGCTCTATATCTAAAACGATAACTATTTTTAGCGATGCGTATAACTATTTCTAAAACTTATCTGCAATTCGAAGAAAATTTGCTGTCTGGACAGAAAGACAGTACTAAGTTACTGTACACTTGTGTGCAAAAAGAGTGAAAGAAGTAATAATAAGTGACAAAATAATAAGTAACAAAAGCTCATTCAACGATCTGCCGAATTTTTATTACGGTCAGAAAAATCTGTCGTGACAATAGCGATTCGTAATTACTTGCGGGTATGCAATCACGGTTGATCAATAGCCTAATCGATGTCTTTTGTCACGCACGAAGTTCAAAGGCGGCGCAATGATCTTTCATGCGCGAGACAGCCTTTTCTGCAATTATTTTTTTAGACAGAGAGACAAAGAGAAAGAGAGAGACGGAAAGGAATTTATTACTCTGGCAAAACAAGAAGACTTGAAATAAACGGAGAGAAATATACTAGTGTACAATATACAATTAGAAAAGACGTTGGAGAAGGATGGAATAGAACTGGAATAGAAAGCTCCGTAATAATTCAACAAACTCATACGGAGATACGAGATGATATGATCGGCAACGCTTGTTTGTAAAAAGGTAGAGGCCGGTGAAGGAAACGGAACGATTTGTCCGTTCATAAATTTCTTCGCACGCGAAGAAACGTTGTTATCTCTCGCCCGGTATCGATGCGCGGTCTTATCGGCCGCAGGAGGCCGCTGACTGCGGTAATTACTTTTAATCGACTCGCAATATGCGCAGCACGTGTTTCCACAGCTGACCGCATAAGTGCCGAAGACGTCACGACCGGAAAACGCGATTGCCTGACATTAGCGTTATATTTTTAGCGCGATATTTTTTCTACAAAATTACTAAGAATAGAGGAACACGACATTACATTGCAATGCGAATAATTTTAGATTGCTCCACGTTCCTCCGAGCGATATCGATGTCTAAAAAGTACGCATTTTTACTCTCACAGAGAACGTTCTTTCGCGAGTATCGCTTAATTGCCGGCCATAGTCTCGAGTAGCAGCGCATTTAATATACGCGGCCTTAATATACAATATAATCCCACTCTCGCCCCTCTCTCTCCCTCGTACCAAAGTGTGTCTGTCGGCGCGTAATGGCCCGTAATGCCGGCGTTATTATTCGCGAAGTGCTTTTTCTTTCGCGGCAGCGGCGACGGCGGCGTGCAGCGCGGCCGCATTACGGATTACGGGCACACGGCGTCGCGGCGCGCTGCATCTCCGTCTCGTTTTCTTGCGGGCGCATCTCGAAAACTACGACCGCGTTGGTGACAGCGGTTCTCGCGCTTAAAATACACGGAGTAACGATTGCACGAGCCTGGAAGTGATAAGTCGCGGTAATTATGTTCGCTGGCGCACATTTTTATCCCCCCCCTTCCCCTCGACACTGCACTGTTTGCTCCGATATTGTATGCTTATGCTTATGTCGTTACCGTATGCAAATGTGACAACCTGTATACCATTCATGCATTCGCATACCGTTTTTCACGTGCTCCGGATACTCGATATTTCCTGAAAAACGCGCTTAGATATACAAGTATAGAGTACGGTGTTCACTAAATGTTTGATAAATCGGGTTAATCGCATTTATACATATTGTAATATAATTACTGATAGCATTTAAACATTTATCGTCCTTTATCTTGTGCGAATATTAGCTTGTTTTATCATAAATTGTTATAAATTATTGAAGATAATTTTCTAAATAACGTTAAAAATTAGCAACAATTATAAGTCGCTAAGGTATTAATGATACTGAAAAGAGTTTGCGTTTTGGAGTTAAGGCTCTCTGTAAAGTCCTCTGCATTTTCTACGTCTCCTATCCATTTCTACATCTTTTTTTTATGCGTGAAAAAGTGCATGTTCCCGCTTTTAACATGGAAATGTTAATTTGTTAATTTCAACCTTTTCACGTTAAAAGTCTTTCATGTTTAAAGTGAATACGCACTTATTTCGTTTCAGGCGCAAAAAGCGCGAGAGGAAGAGAGCCGAGAGAACGCGCGCGCGCCTAGCAAAAGGACCTAAATGTAACGCATGGTGAACTGTGGAGGGCCAGAAACTCGTAACGTTTGTAACGTTGTGAGTTTCCATGTGCGGCATCGCGAGATTTTTTTTATTCGCGTGAATGTCCGCGGAATCTTTCCGCGGAGTCTGTCCGCCCGCCCGCCCGTCCGTCCGTTCGTCCCCGTTCGTTCGTCTGTCCATTCTATCGTTGACGCCATAACGACGGCGTCGTTTTACAAAGTATCGTTCCTCATTGTGCTGAGCTCGCCGCGAAAGTTTAGACGGGCTTCCCTCCTCGAGTACGCTCCCGAAACCGGAAGTTGCCGTTGCCGGTGGACATTTGGAGGGAAAGAGGGAGGAAGAGAGAGAGAGAGAGAGAGAGAAAGAAAAAGGGAGATAGAAGAGAGAAAGGTGGAGGCTTGTCGCATCAGGGGCGTAACACACGGACACGTTGGTACGGCAAGCCAATAATTATTGTTTTTACCCGGCAGCAGCGGGCCGCAATTAAAAACTGTTTATTTATTCAGGCCCGGCTTTTTAGCATTCGCCCGCACACCAGCAACGGCCCTCGTGAGTGCATGTGCGTTCCGCGCGCGTGTACGTGCGCGCCCGTACCACCCGGCGCGATTTTTCGGCTTACCAAACCGTTGTTTCCAATTTTCCCCCGGTGCGTCGTTTTCCAGCTTGCGCGGGGCCGGGCCGCCCGAAAAAAAATTGCCAGTCACTTCCGCCATCGCGGAGGAGGGATTAAAAAGCGGCGCTACCGCGGCGCGAGTCGTCGAGCGCTCGATCGATCGCGCGAATTCAGCGAGACACGAGCGAGTGTGTCGCGATCCTTCCGGGAAATCGATGATAAATGCGAGGGGTGAAGCCTTTAAAAAACTTAGCACGACCTCGCGTGTCGAGCGAGAAATATTGTTTAAAAAAGCCTTATCCTATTTATATTTTCACAAGTTTCATATTTATGCACGGAATATATATCCATAAACCTACATATGAATACATAACACCACAGTTCCTCTATTCATTTCATTCGATTTTGCACTATATTCCATGCGTTTGTTAATTATTTATGACCTCTAGAAAAAGTAAATTCCATACTTATTATGTTTAATGGCCGCAATTACGTTCGTAATTTATTTTGCATCGCGATAACGTGCGCGCGTTTTTGCAATGCTCTCAATGTTTGTTCTTTCTCGCAATAAAAAGCTGATTGACGTCAATAAAACGAACTTTTCGTTAGATCGATCCGACGCATATAGGGATCGCGGCGAATGAAGATCGTACCGTGAACCAATGAAAATTCACACGACAAAACAAGAAGGAATTTCGGGCGGTCTAGGCGTTATCACCGTCGGCGATATTTCATTATGCTGATGCACCACCCCAGGTGTAGTATTTCCGAACGAATTCAGCAAATATTTTCGCGCGATGGCACGACATGCGCGTCCGCACATCGGCCCGCGCCGATTATTTCTGTTCGACTGCCTTACACGACCGCGACGAGTGTTGTAAGTCGATTACACGTGCGGCTATCGAGAGCTTCTGCGTGACGTTAATTAAAGACATGGGCTATTATCGATGCAATAATTGCACCGCGTACGCAAAAAGAGTTTGTCGTTTTCTGCGGTGTCAGCAGCGTGACATATCGTTAAGCTTAAATCGGTTTTTCACGAAATTGCATACATATAAACGTATGATTTAATATAGGAATTTATTAATTGCTTCAACCTTTAACAGCCTAGCGTTCGATATAGAAGTGACGATAATTCTAGGACTCTATTTAATCGGGGACATTATAATGACCAAATCAAGACATCGGTGTTTCTCTTTACGAAAAGCAAGTCTCGAAAAAAATGAGATCTCGTACGTCGGAATTTTATTTTACATTTTTGTGACTTAATTATTTCATCGTGTTAGATCGTCATTTTTTGACTAATAACGAACCACCCTTTATGTACGAGAGTTTAAATATTAATTAAGACAATTTATACGCATACTCTCTACGGTAAAAACTGTTTTTACGATAATTCATAATTTAGGACGGTATTAAAAATAAAAGTTCGAAGATCGCAAACCTCGCGACCTGGGCCGGGCAGGATTCCATATTGTACAAGCTTGAACGTGAAAAAAAAGGACTTTGAGCCACCCACCTCGATCGGCGCGCGATCCAGCCGCTATCTCGTGCCGGGATTTATTATTTAATCGCACCGCAATATTTATTATTGTACGTAACCCCGCGGGTCTATAAAAATATCGCGCGTTATCGTGCCGCGCGCCCGGCCGTTCAATAACAAGCCGACGACGATACCTTCGCCCGTGTGTCGAAATCGCCGCGAGTACGATCGCCTTTTACTATAAAACCGCGTAATTTTCAGAAAGAATACGCGGACATGCTCCGCGAAGACTCCGAACATCCAAGAACTAAATCGGAATTACTTGATTTTTTATATAAAGACACAAATCGAAGTATTCTTACAAATCAAGAGATAGTAAAATTTGTTTATAAAACAGAAAAAATCAAATATTAATTGTATAATATGCTATGTAATAGATATGTCATGTTTACGAAAAATGAAGAAATAAATTTAAAAAAAATTGAATCAAAACCCGAATCAGTTTCCTCTTCCAACAGAAAGTATCAAATGAATACGCTTGAGTGATTCGCAGGACACGCATTCATCGTACTCGAAGGTGAGTTCTCATCGCGAGAAGCAGGTCTTGGCTCTTCTGGACGCTTGTGATCCGGTTGTATAATAGGTTTCGTATGACGGCAATCACCTGTGTGAGTCACGCATTCTTTTGTCGATACAGGTAGTTTATTATAGACAGCTTACTGGAGTTAAAAGGACCGAGTATGGAAAGCTCTCTCCGAGTTACGCGGAGCTGCACTTTCTAGAGCTCTCGAACGTTTCTGTTTTTACCTCGAGTTGATGGCATTTTATCAAGCATGGGCAACGAATAAAGTAAACAGTGTGTGTGCGTTCTCGAGCGTAATTACAATAGAAAATACTATAGAAAATTGTCTTGTGAAAAAATTATCAATCTTTGTCTCGTAATAGCATAATCTCAATTGTATAGCGCGATTTACGCTAGATTATAGCGTAAGGACTCCGAACCGACAATATCAAAATTAATGGGGCTAACCAGCGAACGAATACGCTTTCTTTCCTCCCATTACCGAAAATCGCCATTCCTTCGTTTATTATTATAATACTTGTTATAACTTGCATAGCTGGCCGGCCACGCAGTGCATTCCGGAGTGCATTGCCCCCGCGAATGCGCCGGCAGTCTTTCCGACGAGAGGCGGACAACGCGGCTTTAACGCAGAATTATTCGTAAAGAGCACGTGCACATGCACATGCACACGCAGAGACACACACACACACACACACACACACACACACACACACACACACACACTTCGCGCGCCAACTTTTTCTCGCCAGATGCTCTCCGCGTTCCATTATTTTGATTCTACCCTTTTTCTTCTTCGTTAAGTCGTGAAATGTAATTAGTCCCTTTGGGTATTCATAAAATACTTCATATTTTAAAATACACAATAACGCAAAGATGATTACATACGAAGCTTTCATACGTTGAGAATGTCTTCTGGTCGGGGGAAGAAAAAAACTTGTTCCGAGCTCGGAAACTTATTATTCAGGATTTGTTCGATAATAATGGGACACCCCGTGTATATTATTCTTCCGATTACACGCGTAACACTCGGGCATTTTATATATATGTGCACATCTTCATAATTCTTAACCGCTTCGCATTCGCAAATCAGCTAACATATGTAAATACGCGAGCCCGATGCGTTCATACATACATATATACGGCAAAGATGGAAAGGAGATATAAAAGCCGATGAAGAAACACGCGATGTTGGGTGAAACGCGATGTTGCTGTAGTCGTCGCGATTCGCGAAATAAATCTGTACGATTGTGCGGAGGCACGTTATAATGAAAAGCCGGGAGAGAAGTCGCCGGTTCTCTTTTCGATTTTTGGAACCCGAGCCGACGCCCGTATTATTCGCATAAATAAAAGTCCCGTTCATTTTTGCGCAATATTATACGTTTCTCGCGCGATAAATAAAGCCGCGGTTATTAATGGAGGACGGTTTATGCTTTTTTAAAGGACCCCAGGTGGTTAAAGCGTGACAATCGGGCCGATGACGAAATTAATACAGTTTAAATAAGTAAAGCGGTTTTAATAAGAATTTATTGCGCAGCGGCGAAATAACCTTGTAAAACGCCATTAATAATGAATAAGCTATAAACGTCGTAATGATAATGAAGTTATAATAACTCGGCCCCCCTGCCAGTTCCCTGTCCCTGCCCCCTTCTTCCCTTCCCCTCCCCGCCCCCTGTCCTCTCGCGAACCGCGGACGCCGCTTACGTGCGTGACTGCATTCGCCGCGATTCAGTGCAAACGAGGAAAATAAACGCACGTCGAAAGTGCAACGTCAGAGGGCCGGTCGTACTAGAGCCGCCGCAGTCGTAGAAAATAATAGTCCCGACGGAGCGTGCCAGACGCGTATCCGCCAATCGCGTTACTCCGTATTATTTGGAATTGATCTCCTGATAATAGAATTATAATTACGCATTAATATTGTGAACGTTATATATGTAACGTGCGTTGGTTTAATTTATAAAGAATCAAATGTAAGAATTTTTTAAGAAACCGATAATTAAACTTGGTCTCCGTTTTAATACAAAGCGTGCAGCGTGCAGTACATTCAAAAAAATTTTAATTAGCAAAATAATATAAATTTTAAGTAGAAAAACAGTCGAGAGTCGAAGAACAAACCAACGTTTATATTTTTGATAGGGAAAAAGCCGAGGTTAAGTTCCGTCGAAAAAGCCGCGGCTGTAAAGCGGTGAGGAAACTGACAGGATTGAGAAATCCTGTACACAGCCAGATAGTCCTATCGTGCGTGTTTGCATTCGAAGAAGGAAACGTTTAATCTACGTGCTGCACGAAGCCCGCCTTCTGTCAACGCATGAAAATAGAAAATCCGCCGCGCGTTTCCGCCGTTAATCTCGCGTTAAAAGAATGAAACGCTCGGCCTTTTGTCGTTGGATTTAATTAACCTTTAACAAAATGCCCCGCGCTGGTAAAGCCGCAAGACAGCGCCGAGAGAAAAATTATTCAACCGACGTAAAACCAGGCGGAACAAAGAATCAAGATGCCTTCAGAACGGAATTAACTTCTCGCATAGCGCGCACTCGAATTTTCCTATTTCTCTCATTCAAAATTAATTGGGTCTTTCGTCCGCGCATCCGTGGGATTTTCCTCGTGTTTAAATAAAGCATACGTGCAGACGAGCTCGAATATACAGAACGTCTAAATTAAGCCTTAAATTATACAAGTTCAATTATATCCATCATTAATCGCGATACGCTCTATGAATAAAAATGCACTTTCTATACGCTTAAAAAATTTTTTCAATAAAGTTGCGCGAAAGTAAAAATCAAATTCCTTTGCCGATAAGCTTCTCTTTTGAGCGGTACGTATCGAGAGATACTTGGCAAGCGCGTTATTCTATTTTGGAATATTTTCCGGAACAACGTCGCGTCTCGTCGGTGGAGCAGCAGGTGGGCATTCGCAATACATCGCGACGCTTCGTTTCGCGGTTAAGTCGTCGAAATCATTTCACAATTCGTGCTGCTTCCGATTCAAGCCAGGCAACTCGCTCAAAAGCGCGGCGAAAATATAACTCCCGTTACCGTTAAATATAACTTGACATCCGTCATCGCGCGGCCGTTACACGCTGTTTAATGCGCCCGACGCTGACGGAATGCAATTGCGGACGCTGCAGTGAGATCTGCGCAAGTGTGCGCTCTCTCTCTCTCTCTCTCTCTCGAGCTTACAAAAAGGTCAGAAAAAACGAATAAAGATATCGTGAGATCTTACAAACGTCCGTTGCGCTCCGTCTATCTACAAAGAGCGGAACAAGTCAATTAAATCTAAATAGAATAAAATAACAATTTACAATATCCCGAGATCTAATAATCTTTCGCATAAGCATATGCGTTGCATATGCATTCTAGAGTATTCATTATAGTTCGCGCTCTTGTCTCTCTCTCGAGTTTTTAATTACGCCTCAAGCGCGTACAGGATCCCTTCAAGATGGAATCCCTTCGAGAGTCGCGATAAACGCCCAACGCTCTCAGATAACGCTTGGCACACGTGAAGGGAGAGTGATACCTAGAACGCGAGAGGGAGAGTAGGGAAAAAAATATTTTTCGTGTCTGGAACGGTCGCGTAAGCTGATCCCTCGCGTCAAGTGGAGACTGTGTTTGACGTGGATCCCATGTACGTGTAAAGACGCATGTTGGCGCGAGGATGACAGGAAGAGGTTTGTTTAATAATAAAATAAAATAAATACACGACGTGACGGGAAGTAGGGGGGAGAGGGGGAGACGGGGGGAGAACGAGAGAACGAGTGTAGGAAAAACGAGAAACGGAGGAAAGGGAAGAAGGACCGGTGCGGGGAAGGAGAAAGGGGACGAGAGAGAGGACAAGAGGAGGACGAGGTGGAGACGGAGGGTAGGAAAGGGACGACGGGGCGATGTGTGTAATGATATACAAATAAAATATCCGCCGCATTGCGCCGCATATGGAAAACCTACTCGCCCGCCGTGGAAGCGAGAGAGAAACATTTATATACAGAGTGTCCCAGACTCGGCGGACATGTGGCTTCGATTAGAGACTCATTCTCAGCGAAAGTTTTCATGGAACAATTGCTTAATCCACTATCAATCTCAATTATTTACTAAATTTAAATCTTGAGTGAAAGAATGGTCGCTTATATATATATAAGTTTAAACAAGGAGCGAGACTTTACTGTTTGCTATCAAAAGTTAATCGCCCGAAATCTAGTACCGACGTGAAATAATTGTAACTGACTTTTCTATAAAATCCACGATCGAATAGTCATTTTTCTCAGTTTGACGATACTTCGATATCAGCTGTTGCAAAAATTCGGTAGAAAATTGAACAGGTTTCGGACACCCTGTGAAGAATCCGATCGACGCTACGACGCACCGTCTCGGCGTAAACATATGCTCGCTCGTACGTGGCGAGAAACAACGGGAAACCTCATCGATCGATCGTTCTCGATTACGAGGCGGAAGAGGGAGAAACGATGGAACAGTTGGAGGGAGCTGAAAAGACGAAGAGCAGGAAGGTCGATCGCGACAGACTCACGGTGAAGAAACGTTGACGAATGTATCGTGCGATGCAACTCAAGTCCGTTCGTTACGAGCGTCAAAAGTGACAGGGAGGCACGTTTCAGCGGGTGAAAAAAAACCGTGAGACGCGTCGCCTTTGTTAATCACTTATCGCTGCGCGAGGACTTACAAGACACCGTGTATGTGGCTCCAGATGCCAGAACACGTGGCCACCCAGCAGCAGCCACGATTGTGAAGTGGAAGGGAAGGAAATGCGCGTATCTCGCAGAGGGGTGAACACAGCGCGAATTTATTTCGTTGAATCGTTGGCTAAAACTTTGCAGATTCTTATCTATATTTGTCGTTATCATTCCGAAACTCCGAATCCCAGTAACAGTAACCTCCGTAAACCGTGTTTCGTAGAGTCTCGGAGAAGGGGAACAAATTTTCCCGGCACCGCGATATGCGGCACAGATGTATGTGATATGAATATTAGTATAACTATAACGCTTCTGACGCTTGTTACATTAATGCGCTACGTTAATGTGTAATTTATTACGTTAAAGGCCGATTTAGCCAGTGTCGGCTAATGTTAATAATAATTAACTAAATACTCGTTCTCCCGTTTATATTACACTTTGCACTGCGAACCAGGAAAGAACAGGTATATAAATAGAATGGCACGGACGAATAATGAAAGCTGAGTAATGAGAATATATAAAAAATTTGCAGAAGATGAAAATTTCATACACATCTATTCCATTATTCAAATAAATGATTTGCGTCATAGCAATGTCATATATTAGTATTCGCTGTGCTATTCTCACAGCGGTTGGTAGCTAGAATACCACGCTGGTGTATACAGCAGAACTATTGTATCAACTCAATACTGTTATAAGCGCGGCTTAGATCTATATCGTTCTCAACGCTTCAATCAATCGCGCTGCGTTGGGTGAAACCGGTTTCGAGAGAGAGAAAGAGAGAGAGAGAGACGCCAGTTAATATACTAACGCAATGCTATCAATGTGTAATTTTTATGGGACGACATTTCTCACCACTCTTCACCGCGTGGCTGAAGGTGCCAGAAAAGTGCCGCATATTTGGCGGTCACACGATAAATACGCGGCCGCACGTTTATTGCATTCCGTCGGGCTTTTGCTGCTCCATCGCGGCCGCCTTTGAGCGCCAACGACAAGACAAGACGTATCAATAATGAGCTATTAATCAACCTCGGGCCGTGTACATGTAATTGCGGACCGGCATTGTCGTATGACGAACCTCCTCGGCCGACTAGCCATGTAGAAATCCGAATGGATCTGTGGCATGTAGCGGGTGAGAAGAACACTCGCAGATTTCTCGCGCGCGGATATCAGCATCAACGGGATCGACGGAAAAGCGAGAAAAAATCGCGGTACTTTTAGGTACAATATTTAAAAATTATCTCGGAAAATTCTATTGTCTTAGCTCAATCTCTGTACGTTTCGCGAAAGGAATAATCACAGGGCAACGTTTCGATTTATCGTTATTTTTTTTAAAGAATAGGAGAAGAATAGAAGATACAGGGCTCTCGTGACTCTTTCACTCTACTAATTTAATTTCATTTTGTTCGGACACCTTCGCGTCCCTCCCATTTTCGATGTCAGTCCGCTTGTCTCGGTGCAAGGGAGGAGAAGAGACCGGAGTCGACGATACCGAGCGCCCGGTTGCCCGCTGACGATCGTTCGCCAACGTCCAACGGCACACCCCGTAGATGGGGCCGGAGGCCGCCGCCATTGTGCACGGCGCAGAATAAATAACGCCGCCGCGGTAAGAATGCCGCGAGAGATATTATACGGCGACTACGAGCGCGGCGTGGCGCGCAGAAGTAGGCCACCATTACAATATTTTATTACAAGGCACTAACGTACAATCTAACGTGCTCGTATGCATTCGTAATGAACGTATATGAGTCGTGTCGAACGCACTCTCTCCCTCCCGCGCTCGATTCCCCCTCCCCGCTCCCCTCTCTTCTCCTCTCGCTTGCCACACAACGTCTCTACATGCAGGCAAGGGTTTTATTGAAATTTATAGCTGCTTACGTTTGCATGTACACACATCGGGTGTTCATATACATGCGAGCGTGTATATGAACGGCCGTATATATCGTATACGCATGTGCACGAGTGTGCACATGTGCCTGCGTACGTATGCGTGGAGTTGTGTTACTGTCCGAAGTGGAGTCGCGCGTCTCGAGCGATCGCGGGCTCTAACTCGGAGCCAGCCGTCGCAAGCGTATACGGCTCAACGTCAAGTTGTATTATCAATCGACACGCCGGGCGTATAACTTAATACGCGCGGTCGGACGCCGTCGTCGTGAATCGTCCCGAAAATTCTCCCGGCCGCGCGCTGCGTCGCGCAGTCTCGACCGGGCGAGGCGAGATCAAACAGACACGCCGGGGTTTTGCGCGCGACGTCAGCGTGGAGAGAGACGGGTCAAGCGCGCGCCAAGTTATACTCCGCCCGTATTCCACACACAGTTGGGAATAATTGAGAGGTAACTTGACTTTTCACGAGGGGCAATTCCACGTGGGCGATTTTCTCGCTTGTCCCTTTTAATAAGAGGCAACAGGAGGGTAATCCAGCTTTACACGGGGACGCGAAGGGAGGCAAGTCAATTAGCGCGAGAGATCCGCATTTACGTTTTATGACACGTTAATGGTATCTTATAACTTTACGCGAAGTCAGTTTAGCGGCCAGTCAAATAACAAGTTGATTGCTTAAGTAAAGTCGGCGCTAGGAAGGTTCAAGGAGCGAGTCGCTTACTCTTTTTCTAAACGCGAAGTAATACCAAATGCAAATAAGAGAATAAGTTACTACGTGACTTTACTGCTCGACCGGCT
The DNA here is from genome assembly GCF_003070985.1 of Temnothorax curvispinosus. NCBI lineage: Eukaryota > Metazoa > Arthropoda > Insecta > Hymenoptera > Formicidae > Temnothorax > Temnothorax curvispinosus. The sequence goes on from NW_020222541.1 coordinate 182,077, forward strand.
TTAAGTATTCGTGGCATATAAGAATAATTATATATAAATCGCAACTGGACCACAATAACCTGTTGTACACTATACTTATTCAATAGAACATTTTACAATGTCGGCTTTCCAATCGACCGAGCATAGTCCTCAAGTGTCCAATTTTAACCCTCGCGATTGAAATTATCGTCGAAAAATAATTGAACAACTTGAATTACGGGATTGTTATCTCGTATAATAACGCGTTTGTCTTGGGTTCGGGCGACAAACAGCTTCGTCTCTAAAACACCGATCGACGGTCAATGACTCCAGAAGCGGGGGTGGGAAGGAGAGGGGGAATCCATTTGGTAGAAGCGAAAGCGACTCGAATCCATCGTGCATATCCGGCCGTGTACGATAGGAATCGCGCAAATTCATCTCGCCGACTGGTCGTATAAATAAAAGTTTATTTAAAGACATACACTCGTGTATATACGCGCGCGATCTCTAGGGGGAGGGGATGCGACGCGGGAAGGGCGGTGAGGGGCGAGAGGGGAGAAGGGCGAGAAGGTTGCGGGGCGAAGAGGCGAGTGTACGCGCGTAGGTAGTTAGTTAGACCAGCCGATAAGTATAGTACGAGAAAGAGGCAGAGATGAAAGAGAGAACGAAGGAGGGAAAAAGACGAACGGCAGTTTGAAGGAGAAAAGCCGGGGAGGCGCGTGAAGGGGGAAGGGGGAAGGGGGGGGGGGGGGGGGAGGGGGGAAGGGAGGCGAACGTAACGACGCGGTTCGCGGTGAGAGCTTATAGTTTATGTTATAAATTATTATTATCGTATTTCATAGGAAGAATAAGATTTATTGAAACACTAGAGATTACCGCTCGTGCCCGGGCAGTATATCACGCACTCACACGCATACACGTGCTCGGCTTAAGCTCGAGTACCTTCCCCACTCGATTAACGATAATCTTTTTTACGCTGATATTCCGTGAGATCAGCTAAAACCAACACATCCTTTAGATTCCTACACACCTTTGTCCCCTCCCGATAAATACGCGAAAGAAATGATCTTTGGCAAGTCTTGAAACAATTTTTTTTCCCCAATCACATTTATCGCGATCGGAGAGAGACGAGATTAGCTCCAAAACGCGATTAACTCATTTTCGGTTGATAGCGGAAATTGCTGCTGACCGTCAAATGGCACAGCCCTTTCATCCCGACGTTCGGCACTATTTGACTGCGTCAAAGGCGACGCGGTCGAACTCGAAAACGACGCTCCGATCGCATTTATAATACACGCCGCGATGAGAGTGTCAAAGTGCACGCGCTCGGAAGGAAAACGATTTTACGGCTGAATCTCTCTCTCGATAGCTCGACGCCCACACCGCACTCCGCTGCTCCAGCGTAGTAGGTACGCCGGAACGCTTTCCCGGATACACCGTGAAAAACGCGCGCGCGCGAGCGCGTCTGGAACTGGTCTCGGGGATTCTTACAATTGAAACACAAGGGGGATCTCGTTTCGACGAGTTTCTCCCAACGCGGTAGCGCGGCTACCCGGTTACTGGGTCGTGCACGCACGTTGTATCTCATTATTCTCACGACGCGTCGTCGATCGCCTGCACGATCGCGCCGTCAAAAATGATTTACTTTTTTACACGGCGATCGATGAAATATCTCTCTGTAGGCAAGCCTTACACTTCTATATTTGCTTGCGGGAAGTTCTACGCAAATCTAAAAATATTCTAATGACGCAAGGAATAAAATATTCAGTGAGATATTTAGATTTTTTTTTATAAAAAAACAAACGAAACGCTTGACCGATTAGAATAAATTCAGAACCGACTCGACCCGGGAAGAAATTAAAATTGTATACGAAGCGCTTAATGCAACACCACAAAACGTGAGAAAATGAACTGCCTAGCAAAGTTCCTTATTATATAAGAAAGTTACACTTTATTTTTTCCCGAGCGCCTCATATCTTCTAATTTGATGGGTAAGTAACGTGGAATATAATGAAGCAGCCAACAAACTCATCTTAAAATTACTCAACCAACTCGTCTTAGATTTACCCTACATAACATTAAACTTGTTTACGCGTTAATTTTTTACGCCTTTTTATTTATCAATTGACAGATAATACTGTACTTCTCCTATTTCAAAAAATATTCACTTGGAACTAAATCAGCGCGTCTTGCGATAAGACTTGCGTTAGTACAGTACATAGTTGTTTGTCCATTGTTATCTAAGGAACGTGCTGAAACGACATATTCTCAGGGGCTCCTGCACATTCTGAGAAGGGACTGCCTTAGTCCGGTCCGGACGTGCTCGTGTAGGGTTTTGATATCACGCGTGCGTTTCTTCTGAATCTAATTCTAGTTCCGATTAATATAGGCGCCGCGGTACTGAGAGGAGGCCGCTTTCAGAGGGGAAAACTCGGAGAAGAAGCAGCGTTATGGCGTTCGACAGTTATCCCAATTTATTAGCGATGGGATTAGAATTGCCGGGTGGACCCCGTAACGTCATAAACCAAAAGGTAACCGCAGACGGAAAGAGAGACAGAAGTGGACAGAAAACGGAGAAGAGCGAGGGACAGGAAAAAAGCCTCAATTAACACAGCCGGGCACCACGAAAATCTCCTTTCGGCGTGCGAGCGAGGCTCGAAGGTCCTCTCTCGGCCTCCCGGTACACACAAGGAGGCCATTATAATGTGTGTACACTCGCGCGCGCGCGCGCGCTTACACGGCCGTGAGCACGGCGTACATGCACAATTCCGGCGCAACAAACGCGAGCTCTCACGTAGGAGAGAGAAACATCAAAAAACGCGCCGAGCACAAAGCGATGGGGCGGCGAGGGCGAGAGACGGCACACAAGGGGAAGAGGAAGGAAGAGGTGGAGGAGAGACGGCAAGAGCCAAAGGAGGGAGCGAGATCGGAAGACAGAAGAAGAGAGAGACGCTGGTGGCATAAAAGGAGAGGCTGACAAAGAGAGGCTGTGTGAGAAACAGAAAGAACGAGAGAGAGAGTGAGAAAGACATTAACGCGGTAGGGGGAAAGAGAGACAGAGAGAGAGAGAGAGAGAGAGAGAAAGAGAGAGGAAGATGACAACGAGGGAGGGCCGGGGCGATGGGGGGGCGAGCAGGCGACGTATGTACATTAAAATATTATTCTCAGATGAAATACCGGGCGGGGCCCGCCGGCACACAGCGCGCGCGTATATTTTTAGACCTTATATAAATACACGAATCATAATGAACGCGCGCGCTCGCTCGTTCGCTCCGTTCTCTCTCCCCCTGTGTGTATAGTATACTTGTTCGCTCGCTTGCTCGTGAGCGAACCGGGGCCCCTGGACGCGCGCGAGTCTCTTCTTTGTACGTACTCTTTTCTTTCCCGGAGCTCTCATGCGCTCTGTGCGCCACGCGGTGTTTCTCCTTCCTTCTGTCAAGAAGGCACCGCGTCGTCGTCGTGGTCTGACACGTTAGACTATCGCCGACGACGGACGAGAGAGCGACGATGAGAGTGGTACCGGCAGACTGACGCCTGTCGTCGGCATCGCCGGCGATCTTCCCGCGTGCTTTGGGACGCGAATCTTCTCGGCGATCTTGGGTGGAGAGGTTTATCTACGTTATCTACGACGATCCTCGCGATCATCAAAAGAACACCTTACTGTGCAATTCTCTTATCGGACGATAATAGGTTCTACATATCGCAGTTATTGCAAGTTCGTTTCTTTAGCATTTACCTAGAGTATAAATATAAATGTATATTTTCTGCCCATTTTAATAATTTCGATTGATCGTAGAAGACTCAGCATTCTGCCGGACCGTGGGATCGATTAAAAAAATATTGAATTCTACTTTGTTTAAGCAGTTTTTAAGCGATTTTCGTTCCAGAATAATTTTTATTTTGTTCATTAATAAATACGCGGTTAAAAAAAACAGCAAGTCAATTATATCTTCAGTATTTTATCTATTCGCGAATAGATCGTGAGCGTATTGTTAGACGACAACCCTCGGGCGAATTTATGCAAGTACGCTGCGTGACGCTATTATTGTACATTTGTCTATTTCCGGGCGCACCGACAAAATCTGGCTTGCGCGGATTTTATTATATCTCCGGGGCTTAAGTCACAGAGACAGCGTCGCACGAACTGCCAAAGAGAGAGAAAGAGAGGAGAGAAAGAGAGGAGAGAGCGTTATTTCTCTTGTCGACAGATCGATCGATAGTCGTAACAATTTTAAATCTGGATCCGCGATTTCGATGAATAAAATAATATAAAAAAAAACACAAGAAAAACTGTTTCACAGCAGATCGTTCTTCTTTATCTGCGTAGTTTGAAATATAAACCGTGAAATATAAACTGACGGTTGCTTTATATTCGGTTTGTTAGTTGTTATATAAGACATACAATTATATGTCTGTTTGACATACATATATATAACGCGCATAATGCTCTGGCTGTTTTTCGACTCGCGTTTCTAGCTACAGAGAAACACCGAAGAATAAAACGCTGTTTTCAATTATAAAATCTTTGAAAAATATTGCCACATCGGTAACAGACGAAATATATTACAATATACAGACCGCTTCGGGAAGTTCATACATAAAGCGTATTGTAAGAGCCTATACTTTGAAAAATTTCGCGGATTGTCCTCTGAGAAAAAAATTTATAGTCACGAGGAGCCGCATCAATAGTGGAACGTCCTATCTTAAATTTTTACTACGTAATTTCTATGTACTCAATCGGAACATTCGCGAGTGGAACAACGTCCAATATTCTCGGTGCATTTCTACTGCCGTCGCATCGGTGAGACGCGTCTTACTACTCGCCGTTCGAGAAGCTTTAAGCTATTGCAATAGCCTACTCGTCGACCCTTTCGCGTGAAAGACGAGCCGAGGTGAGCTTACGCGTTGACTTACGGGCGGCAAAGGTCGCTGCTCCCCCGGCGCTACCGCTTCTGTTGCAACTCCGGAACGCAACGCCGAGCACGGAGTCGCGATGGGAAAGAGGGAGGAAGAGGAGGTGTGGTTGACGAAGGGAAAGGAACGGAGGGGGATGGGCAGGGTAGATCGGCAGCTCGATATGGATTTTACCATTTAATACACACTCGCTCCCGCGGCGTTCCATTACCGCTGCGAGAGCACTCGCCCACTAAAAACTTTAATCGTAAAATTATGTCGCATTTAATTGCCCGAACTTGATTTACGGCGGATTGACGACCCGATTTCTAAATTGTGTGCGCGGCCACGGTACGGATCACATTGAAACCACCCCCTCCTCTCCTCTCTCTCTCTCTCTCTTTCTCTCGACACTCGCCCGGTACCCCATGGCTAACTCTTTCTCTCGCACTACACACAATTGCAAAGAGCCATGCATGTACGTTTCTCGACGAGAAACAAATCCGACCGTGCATTGTAGAGACTTTGACGATGCACCGATATGACGGAATCGTGATTCTTGGCAATGAATAGACAATTTGAATTGAAGTAAAATAACAGTAACAACAACAAATGTATTAAACATGAAATTAGGAAGTAAAATTATTCTCTAGATTAATTTTGAATATTTCTGTGAGATTTAATTAAATTAAATTAATCTGTAACCACAGTTTGTCCAGTAAATCTAATGAAGATTTTGTTCCATACAACAATTTGTTTGATCTCGGAGACACTTTAAAATTTTTAATTCGTACGCATTCTCTGATGACTCGTCCGCAATTAAAGCGCACAACGGGAGAAAATGGATTTACGTCGAAAGTGAGGAATCGTAGAGGTGAAGAGCGCGACGCGGGAATAAATTATTATTACACAGCCCAACTCTCTCTCTCTCTCCCTCTCTCTCCCCCTCTTTTTATGACATAATTTTATAATATCTCGTCGCAAAGGCTCGTCCGTCTAATTACGCCGAAATGTCGCACGGCCAGCCTGTCGAAACGAGACGGAAACGATTCGGCCGACGAGTATGGAGCAAAGTTGAATTTCTCCACATTAAGTGGTCGCGGCCTTAATTATAATTAATTACGCGCACACGTGTGTGCGGGCACGCCCAACCATCGTAATGCACACGACGTAGGTATACGTGCTGGCGAAAATACTGAGGAACAACTACAGTTTGGACGCAATCTGTACATACGACTTGAAAAATTCATGGATAAAATGGGCCATCTACAGGATTTCAGACTCGCAAATTCTTAAAGATATTTTTAGGCCTTTAAATTGTCAGATCCACGCGTTCGACGTGATTTCCGGAGTCGACATGTAAATGTACGTTTAATTAGGGCGTGATATAACGCAGCCGACACGATTCGTCGCTATTTTCGGAGTACTCGCGAAAATTCATGGTATCCAAATACACCGCGTGCGACCGCGGAGAGTTCGTATCGAACTCTCGTACGCGTGAGAATAATTGCCGACATTGCGGTGTGTTTCGTGGAAATAACGGGAAAACGCGAGGCGCGTAAGAAATTAGAATAACGGTGCACGCACGCCGCAGCGTGTTTGTTTTTTCTCTTTCCTCTTTTTTTTCATGACTAATGACGGGTGTATCTCGTTCAACGGACCACCGCTAGTTAATTTATTCCACATACGTCGCGCGCTCGCGTTCGCTTCGCTGCTCAATTCGATAATTGTCGGACGATTCATTGACTGCCGCGCGCGCTTTTGCAACGGCCGTCAACGATCCTTCCAGCAACAGCAGCAGCGGACTCGATTGTCCGCGCCGCTCATTTTCGTTCGCAAAAATTCGTTGACGTGGATAACGACGACGAGTAATATTTACAAAATAATGCGCGAACGAACGTCAATTGTCGCGTATAAATAAATATGACGAAACAATCGACAAGTTGTGCGAGTTGCATTTTGCCGTGATAGAAATTTTCGTGTCCCGACCCGGAAAGTTACAAGCCTAGCGTGAGAATAACATTCCGTTACTCACAATCAGTCATCTCGAGTGGGACACGGCGTATCTCGGTTGAAATTTGAATGTTTCATTCACAATAAAAAAAAGGGTTAAAAAAGTTAGATATTTTAAAGATTATGTTTGCCGGATATCCTCATGTTTCGTTTTACTACATGAATATAAATGAACGCTCTTACAAGAATAAAATGTATCTCATTTAGCTCTGAAAAAGATTCAATTGCCAAGATACTTGATGTCAAAGGTCCGTGGGATAAGATAGATCGTGGCAAGTGTCGAGAAAAACCGATATTATATAAATATATTTATTAGAGAAGCATTTCCTCCTCCCGGTTTTTCTACGAGACACCCTGTGTATACATCGGCGAGGCAATAAATATTCTTATACATCCTCGCTCGTGCTCGCCAATGACGGCGACGAACAAGATGCGAAACGAGTTACCGATCGCGCACGTGCCACCGAGACCATAATTGCCTCAGGCTTAACGACTGATTTCCGGTTGGCCCGATACCGCGGGCGCGCACGAAAAAGGAGGGAGGGTGAGATGGAGCAAGAGAAAAAGAGAGAGAGAGAAAGAGAGGGCCAATGCAGTTTCCTGGCGAACGATAAACCACGTCGGTTATCGCACTGACTGAAGTCCGTTGCGCAACGGTACGGGTATTATCTAAATAACAATAACAACAATAACAACGGTCGTTATACGCGCTGGTGGATCGTCGTCGGCGTCTGTCGGCCCGTCCGCACAGTCGTGGCAAGCTTACATAAGTTTGGAAAACGAGTTTTCTACAAAGTGATAAAACGCTGTCCCCCCCTCTCCCCCCTCCCGCGTATCTAATATCTATATAGTATGCATATATATTTAATGTGCGCCGTGCATTTATCGCAGTCCAAACTATGTCATTGTTTGAACTGCAACGCAATTATCATATACTTACATATATTTTATCATTGTTTACTTCGCCTCCTATTTTTCTCTCCACCAGTCACGTTTTATCGCCCGCCCGTGTTATCTCGCCCGTTCGCGCGCGAGCGTGCACTATAACGTAAAAAATACGCAAGAGACGGGAGAGGGGGACCTTTTCATTTATAACGAAAGCAAAATCGCCGGAGGAGGCAGTAATGCGTCTCCGACTGAATTAACAGAAGTTATCAGTGACTCTGGGTTGAATATATATTTTTAGACGTAATCGCGAGAGGCGAGAAATTCGACGAAAAAAGAGGGGAGGGAACACCGATCGTAAATTTACTCATGCATGGCGAACATTATATCTAAACTCGTTCCGAGGGAAAATTTAGTGTACGTTGGGTATACGTGTGTCCTAGAATATATAAAATAAATTTTACACTATCCTACTTTCTGAAGAGAGGCATCTACCATCGTGTCTGCCTCACATGGAATGTAACGGAGATAAATTGTCATGCGTGTTTGTTCATTTATACCGCAGCAATCATTATTAATTCGACATGATAACTAGAGACTGGTTTATTAGACATGAAGTATTTATTATTGCCGCGAGACATTGGTTTCCTGCAACCGACATGAAGATTGCCTCACTAATTAACCATCCCAGATAGAAAAGAATATGCAGTAATAGTGCGACACGCTGAATGAATTAATATCCAAGCTGGACTGGACAATATATGTTATGATTCATGGGAAAAGCCAAACGCGCGCCTCTACGTCACGAATTTCTTTCTCCGGCGAAAAATACAATTTCGTATTCCGCCATAAAAATAATTTACAGCATAGTAATGTGAGTTCTAACCTATTTAACAAACCAACTGCGCTCGATACTTTAGCTACAAATTGTTATAACTGGCACTTGGTTCCTTCTCGTATAAAAGCCAATTAACGTCCAGGCATACTTTCTAATCTATTTACATTTTACTCTCTTGCGTTTTCTACGATTTTATATTCCTATTGTTCTTAGAGGAATTTACATGTTGGAATAGGAATAAATTCCTCTCGCTCTTGCTCTTCTTCTCTCTCTCTCTCTCTCTGTCTCTCTCTCGCCCTTTCCCTCTAAACTCTCTTTCTCTCTTTTTCTCTCTCTTTCTCTCCGTTCTACATTCACGTATTTTCCGCAATACGTTCTGCAACCGCGTTCACGGAAAAACACGCACACGCGAGGGATAATTACCCGTTAATAGCTCTTAATTTATGAAATAATTTATTATATAACACGGGCCAGGATGGAGGAAGGGGGCAATGGCGGCGGTAAATGCGATATGCGAGAGCGGCGTGCGCGCGAACAACACGGGGAGAAGAAAATTGACGCGCGGTGGCGGGAGAGAGAGGCAACAACGAGATGTTGTATTGTTGAAAATTGCGAGCGCGTGGTTAAGAGGAGTTTATTTCCCTCTCTCTCTCTCTCTCTCTCTCTCTCTCTCTCCCTCACTCTTGTGCGTACTGCGAAAAAATCGTAAGATCGGTAAATATCGATGATATAAGACTCCTATGTCGTACGCCACGTAATTTTTTTTAATCCGACAATTGCCTCACTTTCGATAAAAAATATAATATAAGAACGGAGTGTAATAGAACGTATGGCATTATATACAGATATTACTCACAAATTCGGGGAAGGAAAATAAGTCTCGGAATGAATTTTTGCGAGAGAATTAAAATGTAAGCAACTTACGAGTAACCGGATCTAACTTCGCTAGAAAAATGTGCTTGCGAGTCCAATTCGCAATTCGACCTAAGATTGAAATCATTCCGCCCAATTTTTCCTGAAACTTACGCGCAGACATTTATTTATAAATCGCGATTCGGCAATTCGGACAGCGAGTCTCTTCCTCTCTCCCTGCTCCAACCTTCGAAAGGAATCGACCGATCGCTCCACGCACTTATCTTAATTGATTGGCAGTAAAGAGTATTGCATCATGGGGCAGTAAATTATTGATAAGCGACATTATTGTCGGCCCAAGGATAGTTATTCCTGCGGGCGTGTGCGCGCGCGCGCGCGAGCGCGAATTCGCGCGCGGCATTGTTTTACAGTTTGCCCGCGGACGAGAGAGAATATTTTTATCCGTCACAACGCTCGAACGTCGCATCGCGTCGCTCTTCTCGTCTCCTCGTCCGTCATAGCGCGCGTCTCCCTCTTCTCTTCTCCGCCGCCATCCTCGCCCCGGCCTCCGTCCCGACGACGACGACTCCCGCCGACAGAAATAAATTGTACATTGTGCATAATAAAATTGGTACTGTTACGAATGATATGTGCATTATGCGCGCCGAGTTTTACGAACGTACCGTCGCGCAACGTTATGAAGGTTACCGTATTATTGCAGCCTTCGCAATCTGCATTGTTGGCTCTCCCGCTTTTAATACTCTTTATTGTCTCTTTTATAACCGGAATGACGCGTTTCTTTCAGCGCCGGATAAATTACACGCAGCATTGTGTCCTCTAATTTTAGAGAAAAAACGGGAAGGAGTGTGGCGCGCGCGGCCGCCGCACGGAATTTCGCGCGCGCCCCGTGTGCGTTGGGTCGCCGATAAAAACTGCCGAATCACATATTGTTATTGCCCGCGGCCGATAATGTTTTTTTTTTCTTGTGTAATATTCTTATCGTCTATAGCCGATTATCTGTGCCGCCTTTTCTCATTTTCAAGAAGCTTCGTCTCGAGATCAAACAATAGACGATGAGAATATTTTCGTGAGCGAGGATCCTTGCGAACGCAAGAATATTTTGCGAGTAATCTGAGAGAACATTAAGATATTTTTCTAAATTTGTCCTAAGAATGTTCTAAGGAGATTCTGATAATAACCGAAAGATGTTCCGAGAGTATTCCGAGAATCTTGTGAAAGTATTCTTTCTCGCGGGAAGAGGCTATCGCTTTGCATTACTAATTACAGAGGGGGGGGGGGCAGAAATCGCGCGACTGTTTTCGCGGCGTTTTTCGACGGACCCCGATGCATCGTGATCGGGCCCACGCTTCGTCACGCCTCGGCGAGCGCGATCGATCCTCGGCTCGGAGTAACGCGGAGCGGAGAGGAGCGGAACGGAGCGAACGCGAGAGGAGGAGGAGGTGGAGGAGGAGGCTTACGTAACGCTCGCGAAGACACACACGGTTACAGGCTTCTCGTATGATATAATGTTGTGCAAAACATAAGCGTATTCAGCGTAAGCGCTAAGTAGCGTTAAGTGGGTCGGATTTACTCTCCGCGCCTTATTATTTCTACTTTATATTCTAGCGCGACTGTGCGACCGCTGCTGCCTGCTGCTGCTATGCGAGTATGTGAGTCGCGCGGCGCGGCGGTAGGATGTGGCTTATTGGCGCAAATCTGGGTTATATTATTCGCATCGGTAGGAAGTACCGCGATGCACACACGCGCGCGCGTTCACGGCGGTGCCGATCGTTAGAGATCTCTCGTCCTCTCTTCCACGGTCACGAGACGTTACGTAGAAAACCCTTGGCGAAACGTCGGCAAAATCCGGACAGAGCGAGTGTCCTTCAAATTTTCAAAACCAATTCTAATTTTACAGACCGTAAAACTGGAACGCGGACAGGTTGGATCACGTCGATTCTGTATAAAAATTAGATATAATTTTCCTCGAGTCTGAATAAAATATCGTCGTAGATCTTATTTGAAATTCTGCGAGTTATCGCAGTTAAGAGCATTAAATCATTTTCATGACGAAATCGCGCGTAGCATTAATGCGTGGAAGTTCTGAGAAGAATTACATTCGATTCCGGAAATTTCCAGCGATTAAACATAATATGTTTAACGCCACTTGTCACGTAATGAATATTGCGCGTATCTCTGATAAAGCAAAGAATCGTTATACATAAATTAATAAATCTGAATTGACGCAAAAATGTTGTTTGCGATAACCGTATCCATCGGACATATCTACGGATTCTCAATTTCTCTATCTGTTTCTGCATCTGTCTTACGCCGCAAATGTCTCTATCTAAGCGTATACTAAATATTTTCTTATGCATGCGCGCTGAATCCGTGTACGTATTGCTTCAGCATTGTATTCCTCGACGACGCTGTTTGTATGGCGAAATGCGCAATCGCCGAGAGATAGAAACCGTACGGCGTACTTAACGGCGCGAGCGCGAGCTCGATGCGTAATAACTTATCTACGCATAAAGCGCGCGCGAGCGTTCGCCGCGGCGAAATCTGCATATAATATTGATGTAATTCGCCATTAGAATGGCGACGGCACGGTCTAGGATGTGGGCTCTATTCTGCACGCGGCCGGCTGAATGGACCGGTTCAATTAGAGAATCATAACTTGCCCTGATGGGGCCATCCTGGCCAGACATTACTTTACGTGGTAACGTACGGCCCTGGATCCGGCGCGTGTATGCCGTTTTTATTATTGTCAACGTTGTCGTCGTTGTCGTCGGAGATAATTGATTCATCCGCCTGTTTACACTCCAATGCAATTTTCATTAATTAAGACACTATGTAAATACCGATCGTCTTGAAATTATGTAAGACGCATGCGGGCGTCTTCCTCGGCGTGCTCAAACACGATATCAATATTGGGGGATGAACGGTTTATTACCAGAAAGTTATGTACATAATTAAAGTAATATATGTGCATATATTTAAATAATGTATATTACTCATGTAAAAATAGGCTAATTAAATAATAGCCGTCGATTCCTTCTAAGAAATTATTTGATAAAAGAACCGCATATTATCGAGAGAAATCGTTACTCCATCCAGTTGCCTAAGAAAAGATTATTGAAATTGCGAGACTTAATTCAAACGAGATATTACAATAGCGTATTTTTTCACTATGGATTTTATTGCGCTGTTAAGCTAAGTGGAATGTGTTTTACGGCATTATTATGTTCGTTTATTTAGACACGCGTAAACCGAGATAAGAACGCGAGATTTTCCAGGACGGCGATCGAACGCTTTGCCGATTAATGACTAATTGCGGGCCGCTCTTAGCGGCGCTCACGCGATCCCTACCATAATGAATCGATATACGCGTGCCCGCGTACTATCCATAAATGCATTTGCAAATTGAAACGTCAATCAATCCTTTGGAAACGCCCGTGCTCCGCGGATTGGCGCGGAGTTTTCATCGTTTCCATTTCGCCTCCACGCACGTCACGAAAACCTGGATATATGTAGGTGCGAACTCGCGTAAGGGACAGTGTTTATTGCCTACCTCCGAGGGGCAAATCGATCTCCCGGTCTTTGTCTATTTAGTTGGAAAGTAGGCTGGACAAAGAGTAATAGGTAGATCGTAAGGAAAGCTAATTAGACGAAGAAGTGATAAATTTACGGTACTACTTTCAAAGACATGATTAAAGACCAATTATTTCTCATTCGATTTAGCACGCGATGTATCCCGACAGTCACAAAGCTATTGAATGCGTTTAAATAATATACATTACAATCATAATATAGAGCGGATATTACGATTTCTCGTAATTGCGTAGAAATGTAATTTCAAGTACCCAATTTCGGGGAAACTCTTTCTGCGCTACATCCATTTTAGGGATTCGATTCAATGGTGGTTCTTCGCCAGGCAAGAGCTTTCATGCTCTCGATATTCAGGCATCCTCGACCTCGAGGTACGTATCTATCCCTGAACGTAACCAGGTGGCTGCGGCACACACGCGACCGCGCGATCGTAACGAGATTTATAATCGCGCCGAAGAGACGCAAGAGAGTTTGTGCAACGCCTATATCAGACGACCCACGTCTCGTGTCACGACGACTCGCATTATGCAGCATTATATGCGTGTTACGATAATAATAACGACAACGACGGCGGCGGCAACGACGGCGACGGCGAGGACGACGACGATGACGACGACGACGACGACGACGACGACGATGATGACGACCACTACAGTAATGGATTTCATTATCGCCTACTCTCCTGTTCGCACCATCGCACACCGTTTTCTGCCCTTCCCACCCTCCTCCTAACTGACTCTTCTTCTATATCCACCAGCGTCCCAACGGGGTCACCGGAGAGCCGACGACGACGACGACGACGACGTCGACAACGACGATGATGACGACGACGACGATGTGGTGGACGACGTGGCGCCAATTCGCGAATCTAACGACAGGCAGATGCTCCGCACGGAGCCGCGCGCCACGTACGGCTCTAATTACTATCGTTATCGCATTTGCAGCTTTAACCTATTTAATAAGTCGCAATCTCGCTCGGATACTGCCGGCAGCTGCGCGCGGACGTCGTCTCTACCGGGTGGCATGTACGACTGTCGTTTCGCGGAACATTACAGGAATCGTAACAGCGGTAATTATATCCGACGTTACAAGATAACAAGAATCGAAATGTAAAAAAGCACTCTGCTATGTTAATTTACCTAATGACAATTTATGATCAATTGTTATATAGTCTTTTTATATTACGACTTAATTTGCGACGGACAATAAATATAATAAATAGAAGTTAGTATTTCATACATCTAACATTTATCTTCGTCCCTGTCTAGCGTTATAAAGCTTCTTGCGGCTTTGACAAACAAGAACCGTGGAGATTGGGTAATGACAATCACAATAGTACCCTCATCGGTATAACAGATGATAACGTTTTCCGATTCATCCTGAAATAACATCTTCACAAATGAAATATTACCTATACGTAATCGTCACTTATCCGCGAGCTCCTGATAGGCGCAGATTATACGACGTCACGCGCACGGCTCGGAATTAATTCGGGTTCAAGAACGCCGCAAAAAGACGCGATAACCGATCGGTGATCCGTCACAGCATTCAATTTACATTCATTCATACGGTCGCAGCTGGCACGGCTGGCCGCGCTCATTCATTCATCGCCACAAAAATCCGTGCGCCGCGCGCGCAAAAAAAAGATCTCATTTCGCGCGGCTCGCGCGATACAGCGATCCCGGACGCGCAAAAAAACTCGTGTCCACCGGCTTCTTACCGGGATACCGGTTGTCACTTACACGCTATATAACAGTCTAATGATAGCGCGCGGCCGGTCGTGTGATTCACACGCGGCGCATGATAAATCCTGAATGAGTTGAATATACTTTCGATATACGAACGAAAGCCGAAGAAACCCGAATGACGAGCCATGCAAATTATCCAGTCAGTGAACCGTTGAAAAACACATTGCCGTTACGTCGTCGTTGCGGTGTAAGAACGGGAAGGGGAACGACGCGGCGGGACGGACGGATCGATTGATCTATCGAGAGCCTCCTCCTCCTCCATTGATCGCACCTTCGCTGATTCAAGATAAGCCCCGCTGATCGAGCTGATAATTACGGATGCCTACGGATTGTTCGCGATTAATGTCGGTCATTAACGATCGCTACCGTGTAATTTGGGTTGTTCAGGAAGGAATTAAATATTTCGTTCGTTCCAGCATAAATATTTGCGAAATGCTTCAAATTCCTCACGCTTCTTCTCGCATTCTCAGATTTCGTTCGTCAATTTCACGTCGATTTTCCTTAGACTTCAAATTTGTCGATATTGCACAGAGCCACCCTGTACATATACGCTAATTAAATTTTCCATTTCAACAAATATATACGCGAGTCGCTTGGGAAGAATTAAAGGTTTTACCGTGCTAAACAAAAAAAAAAGTTTCGCCTGTTTCAGAAAAATTGACCGCTTGGAGAGGATTAATCCTCAGAGAGTGAGGATCGCGTCGCGTTTAAAACAGAGGAGGAGGGAAAAAAAAGATATCGATCGCGCTCGCGCGCGCACAAATTAATGACACGGAAAATAAGAGATTTCGTCTGGAGATAATTTCCGCGATCACGAATTAGAACGTGACAATTTTTCGCGGTGCGTTGTACCTCGAGCCGCGGGGGAAACGGCGGGCAGTAAGACCGGGGGGGAGGGGGATCGGCGAATTTTCACGGCTGTCACATTACGCGCCGCTTTATTATTGATAAACGAATGTTCCGGCAGGTTAAAAAAATAGCCCGGGTAATTGATATTTTGATCCGTCGCAATTTCGTCCGCAAAATCCATAGCTCGACGGCCAAATTCAATCTCTCCTAATCGAACGTATTTTTGAGAAGCGAATAAATGTCTGGACGGGGCGTTAAATACATGATGCACCGGGTGCCCGCGATGCGCATACTCGCCGCGACATTCGCGCGCACGCGAGAAAGAGAGAGAGAAAGAGAGAGAGAGAGAGAGAGAGAGAGAAGGAGAGAGGGAGAGAGAGGGAGAGAATCTCGCCGCGTGATAAAATATTATTTTATCTCCGCCGATATACGACAGAAACGTACGTACGTATGTACGTGTGTATTTTCGCGTCACGGTGTGGACAGAAGCGGAGCGCGCTGCGTGCGCGATAATAATGAAATCGGCGCGAGCATGTATTTGCGCTGTCATTCGCGCCGGCATTATATTTATCCGTGGACACGGCTGTCGTATCGTATATTAAGACTCGCTTATTTCGCTTATAATCTATCATAACGTCCGTCGCCGACGTTGCGCATTCACCACTTTCGAATTTTGTGTTGTATATCTCGGCCACTAAATCCTATCCACGCACGCAATGCGTTCGCTCCCGCGAGCCAGATTCCTGGAGAGCGCCTTGCACAATTCTCACTTTAACCCTGAATACCGCTACGAGACAAACTCACTCCGTGACATATGCGCTCGCGAGAGCTTGTCTTCGCAACGGATTTGAAAGAGAATTTTTTATTATATCCTGGGAAGAGAGAAACAGAGAAAGAGAGAGTGCATATTTCCGGAACAAAAGTATACGACAGAAATAAAATAATTCCATTATCTAAGAGCATTAAGTTAGGTAAGAGTATTAACTGAGAAAGATTATCAAAGAGCATTACGAATAATTAAATTAAATTATATTAAAAAGAAGCTAGGAGTATTAAAAATATATTATCGGGTTAAAAATATACATCGCGATTACAGTTTTTTTTGCCGTTACATGACAGACTATGCAAATACGTTTGCATTCTTCGGAGCGGACAAGCGCCTCTGAAGAGCTGCTCCGCTTTTCTGATCTTCCTTCTCTATCCGAAGAAAGAGAAAAAGAGCAAAGTGCGCGAAACGAGGAGAAATAGGAAGGCTCCGAGAGCGAAAGAAAGAGCGAGAGAGGTGTGAAGCGCGCGGCGTTGCTTTGTCGGATAATCCGCTCGTCCAATCTAGTTGCGTGCATCCGATTGTTTACTGCGCCGTGCATCTCCGCGGTGCATCGTGCATCACACACGTGAACTCTGATAATATCTGCGTTTTATTTTCCATTTTGGATCATAATTCGCAATTCAGATTCTTTCGCAGGCCTTTGTACAATAAAGATCTTCTCTCGCTATTTTAAGATATAAACAAGTCATTTATTTAAAAAAAAACTTGTACGACAGTGAGGAAATAAAAAATACGCGAAGCGAACGGTCGAAATGAAATAATCAAGATATTATTCAATTACGCCGACGGTCTTAAAAAGTCCCCTTAGATCCTAGATTATAATAATGGCCTAGATTACAATAAAAGAACCTGTATTGTATAAAGAGAGCATAATGGCGTGGATGAATGAAGTATTTCACATTCTTTTGAGAGCTGAGTTATCTTTATAAATTATTACCCACCATTATATCACATGCCATCAATTTAACAACGCGATAAGACTTAATGAAGTTGATTCAGGAACGATGTCTCATC
The DNA here is from genome assembly GCF_003070985.1 of Temnothorax curvispinosus. Lineage (NCBI taxonomy): Eukaryota > Metazoa > Arthropoda > Insecta > Hymenoptera > Formicidae > Temnothorax > Temnothorax curvispinosus. Next base: position 199,565 of record NW_020222541.1, read on the forward strand.
TATTCTAAGAATAATAAACGCGTGGCTTTTGGCCTAACTGCTCGATCGACGAAGTGGTCGATCTACATTCTACATCTTGATATCGGCGACAAGCGAATCGTCGATAAATTCATCCTCGGGTGAATCGTATCGAATAGAGAGAAAAAAGAACGCGATAAAAATCGCAAGAAGATTTGTCAATGAACTCGCGGTTCGCCGGACTTGAAGCGACGCGGAAACAATACACCGAGGGGATCCTTGCAGGATCTCTCGCTTCGCTCTCTTCCTTCCTTTCCCCCGCCCACCCCCGGTTTCCGGTGTTGTCGCTTGGCCGGAATGAAGTTTCAATTACGTCGCTCGACGGCCTTTAATTCGACACTCGAGCTCCTCTATTTCGCGAGTCGCAAAACCGTGCGTCTCTTTTCTTCCCGCCGACTGCCGATTTGTTAGCGTCGCCGTGTATAGAGAGAAAGAGGGAGACATACAGAAGGGGTAGGGGCATAAGAGAAGAAAGAAGGTATAGGGAAGAGGAAAGAGGAAAAGAAATAGTTGGCTCGTGGGTGAACCGGCGAGGCCACGAAATAAAAACGGAACTCAATGTTTTTCAAGCAGTTTATCGCGAGAGCGCGCGCGGCAAAAGTCCCACGCGGACTTCGGCGTCAATTATACCTACAGAATAACTTAACGGTCCCTTAGAAACACGTCTGAATGGCCTATTCAGCCGTTCGCCGGAGGTTCTCAAGTGTTAAATAATAAAGGCCGGTATTCCGTGCGGGCGTGACGTAAGCCCGCGACGCGTTGCTCTCGAAGGGTTGCGCACATGATTCGCTGTCGCGGAATCTCAATCGCTACCAAAGCACATCGATCCAAACGCGAAATTGGCTTGCAGAAACAAACGCCCCGTCCGATTTTCCCATAATTTCTTCGTGGTGTAAACATAATTGGGATAGACGGAAGCTTTACACGCGGAACATTAAGCATCGAGACATTAATCACGAACGATTCCCACGTGTTTTACGGACGCTGAGAAATGTCTTGAACTCTGCGAGTCTTGAACTCGGAGAAATAATTTTTCGTGCTCTCTTTAACAATTTCTTTTATATAACAATCGTAAAGGATTAAAGATGAAGACAAGACGCGGTGTTACTTCCTATATATATATATATATATATATATATATATATATATATATATATTTCAAGACTTTTACTTCAAAACTATTTTCTTTTTTTCCTCTCTCTCTTCTCAAATCGGAGCAAGGTTGAAAATTATTTTTTCCATCTACTTCGCTGTTTCTTTACGCTAGATATAAAATAAGGCCGAGTGCGCGGGAACATCCCACTTCCGTAAACGCGTTCGAAAATCGTTCTAGACATTCGGAATTTGAAGCGACGATCGGCGACGAGCACGAAAATGATTCTCCCTCGCGGAAACGAATTTTCCAGTGAGCGAGCGCGGTTGACGTTAGACACAGTCGACACGGCGCGGCCGACTTCTCTCGGCGACGACGAGAGTAGCGACGGCGGAGCTTTTGTGAAAGTCTGAGTAGAACCAGGGACACAATCGAGAGAACGCTGTTACGGAAACAAGTGTAAAGTCGTTAACAGACTGCGGTAACTCTCCGGCGTGACGAGAAATTCGCATCTCTCTCTCTCTCTCTCTCTCTCCCCCTCTCTCTCTTACTCTTTCTCTCTCTCTCCCTCCTCTCTCTCTCTCTCTTACTCTTTCTCTCTTTCTGCAGCGGCGGCGGTGGCGGCGTCGCGCCGCGTAAACAATTCGCGAACAAACGCGCGCGCGCCAGAATCGACTCTCTCGCCATCCATCGCGGATGATAAATGCGCCGAGAAAACCCGTTAAAATGATTGAAGAAACGGCCGCACACGGGCGAGCGTTTCGCACATGCGAGGCGCGGATTGCGCGGCGAATTCCGAGCGATTGGCGCGATTCATTTCCTTAATCCTTTGCACTCGGCGGAATTGTTATCGTTCGGAGAATTATAGCTTTACGTAAAAAGGTATACTGCGACGTAAAGTTAAATGAATTTTTAAGAAAGGTATAGGGCTCTCCTCGCTTCGCGCGGAACAGAATGAGGCTTTATATATTTGCATTTTACTCGGACAGACGGTACTTCTAGGGTATTACGGAAATATATTAAGATAGATATTTAAACTTAATCGAGAGGTAGAGTGCCGAAGTAAGTAATTAATAAGAAGAGAGGGTGAGAAGAGGGGAAAAAGGTGGACGGAACTTGATTTTATTATTAACTGTATAATTCATTTTATCGTTATTACTAACCCTTTGTAGCGTGGCGGATTCATTTTCAAACTACGCTTCGACATTCTTGTTTGGATTGCGTAGTTAGTCGAACAAAGGATTGTTTTAAACTTTAACAAGATTACTTCAGAATGCAAGTTCTATGTGTTTAGGAAAAATAAAAAAGAAAGAGAAGGATATATAAAATTATCTCGACTTCAGTAGACTTTGGATATCTGCGAACGATATGCGAATGCAAAAATTTGAGCGCTTGGATTTAAAAGATCGAGTCGACTCGAAGGTGGCTCGCTTGAAAATCTAGGCGAATCCCCCGCGAATCCTCCCCCATTGCAGGTGCATGCACCTCGAGGAAAGTGCAAGCGACGGAGGTGGGTGCCGTGGAAGGGCGCGCCACAGTGGGAAGGGAGTCGAGCAAGAAGAGATGAGAAGGGTCGCCGACTCTCTCTCTCTGTCTCTCTCTCTTTTTCTCGCAAGGAGGAGGCGAGCGGGCGCGAAGCGAGAGACGGAGACGGACGGAATACGTGCTCCGAGCGTGTGCACGCTTTTCAGGGTTTCCGCGAGAGCGGGGAATATGACGGCGGTGACGTCAGCCTGAATATTTGAAGGGGGCGAGACTTCAAAAGAACACGTGTTACGGCGCTAGAACGCCGCTTAAATAATGCAAAGTCAACTTACTCTCCCGCCGTGCCGTCCCGTGCCGTCTCCGTCTTTCTTTTTTTTTCCCCGTTCCTTTTTCGTCTCTCTATATCTTTCAACCTGCTTTCTTTCCGTTCCTACGCCTTTTTCTTCCCCGTTTCTCTTTCTCGCGATCGCACCATCTCTGTCGCTCGTACCTTCTCTCTTCGGTCCGCGAGGACTGTTTCAATCCGCCGGTTCTTTTTATCCCCTCTCGTTCTTTTTATCCGTTTTTATTCCGTAACTTATCGTATTACCGTGTAATATTTTGTATCTTATATTTAGTGGGAATGATTTCCCGAAGAGCTTTAAACATCACTTAAAAGAGAGAAAAAAACTATTTCCTGTTTTAATAAATTTGGGAATTCAGCAACATGATTCATGGTATTGCTATATTTTATAGCCCCGTGTTATTTTGGTCTATGCTAATTTCAGAATTATTCATTACAGCTGTTTACCGAATATCGCGTAACGATAATAAATTTTTATCTGCATACATTCTTATTCTTACCGCTTCGGAATGATAAATGCAACTATATTTTAACTCCCTACTTCTCTCCCACATTCTGTCTATCTACCTATCCCTCTAAATCTCTCTCTCTCTCTCTTTCTCTCTCTGTCTCTCTAGCACTCTCCGACACTCTACTCGAGTCCGAAGTTCGTAACGATCGATGTGCCGCCCTGCCGTATGTACCGAGCGCGATGAAACGTTAATGCAGCGAGGATCGCTCGTCCGTGCCAGGAATTTCGGATTTCCCGTGCACCGCCGCCGATTGGCCACTCATATTCGCCGCGTTCACCGCCGTTACGAATTAAGAGGGTCGATCAGCCGCTCGCTCGCCGGTTTCCCTCTTTCTAACAGCCAATTTCTCGATCGGGGTTTCCTCACGTGGCAAGAAAATGATCAACAAAGCACGCGCGCGCGCGGAATGTTTCCTGAGATTTGCATCGAAATGACATTGTCCGATGAAACGCGGAAATGATTTTTGTTTTCTAAACGAACAATGTGTCTGTTTTGCAGCTTGCATATTATGAATGTAGAAGTCCGCGATAGTTAAGTATAGCGATAGGTTAAATAAAACGGACTAGAGAATAACAACTGTTATCTATTTGATCACAATTTTAATTTACCACGCTGAACGATTCCGTAATTAGCCACGATGCCAAGTTTTTGAAAAGAGAGGGAAAGCGCTGCATTTGTCGCGCATCGCTGGAAACACCTTGCGGACGGAAGAAGGCGGGATGGAAACCAGGAAGCGAGGAGAGAGAGAAAAAAAAAGGACGACCGCTGGCGGCGAAAGTGTGTCAAGAAGGGTGGCGAGGAGGGTCTTCGACGACAAACTCGCCACCCGTGACTTTTTTATACTCGGCGCTTAAGCCCCGCGCGACTGAAAGCGCGCGCGACCAACAAAGCGAAGTTTGTCGGTTTGTTGGTGCGCGACGGAAAAGTCGACGGGGATCGTGAGACCGAATTTTGTCACTTCCTTATCAAAGGAAGAGCAGGAGAATTATTTATTCACGTCGGAGTGTACGCGAATAAAATGCGGAACTTAATAAAATATGGAACTTGTACTTTTAAAGAACGCACCGCGTCGCGTTTCGTTTGTATTTGTTACATTTGTCACATATTATTTCTAGCGCATTTGTCGTATTATTATAAATTGGAGAACACTTGTACAAAAGGATTATATTGGAATATTAGATTTTACCGTAGCTTGTAATAATATTCGATGAATAATGCCGAATGAAACAAGCGAGCGTTGTGTTATACAATAAACAGTTCGTATGTAATAACTAATAACAGCGGAATACAGCGGACGATCGATGGAATTTATCGTCAGCGAGGAAGAAGGTCGCGTGCCGAAATAGATCCTGTCAGATAATTAATCCGCGCGGGAGAAAAATGTAGAGCGGTTCCGTTAGAAAGTGCGATGCACGAGATAAAAATATAACAGTCTCGGCTCCCGGCGCGAGAAAGGAGAAAGTGGATTAGGACGAGGAGGTGAGGCGGATCGGATTTTTGCATAAACGCGACGCGATCTCCGGAGGAGCTGCTCCGGCCCCGCCGGCACGATCTATCGACGCGGGGAATCTCGACGGCCCACAATGAGACGCGTATTGAACGCGAGATCTCGTTGTTTCCGGCGATTCCTTGTATATCTTTCGCCGATCTCCGAATTCCTCAAAGAGAACCTGAGCGTGCGAGAATAGGCCGGCCGGGTGGATTACGAAAGGAAAGGCTCGCGGAAAGTAAAGAAAAGAGAGAATGGTGGTAGCAGTAAATTTATATTTAGGATTCGGAACAAGAGTATATATACGTTCCCAGAAAACGACGAATTATAACTGACGATTACAGCGTCGACCTTAGATCGATCGAAATACGCTGGAGACACAGGATATATCCGCGATGTCGAATTGTGAAACTTGTAACGAGCAGAGTTTTAGGAAGATATTATTATTTGTTATTTATCGTTTCGATGAGATACACTCATTGCGAGAAACAAATCGTCATTTCGTTATCTTGCAACATCAGGAATCTTCTCTCGGTCCAGAGCGTTCCAAGTATCGATGCTTCCGAGAGAAATTTTCGCGCATTCCCAGAAACGGGGAGAACGAGGGAGAGGGAGAGAGGGAGAAAGAGAAAGAGGGAAGGGAGAACAGAGGAAGAGAGACGAGCAGGGCCGAAGCATGGGTGCATGGAGCCGACCAGACGGGATGCACGTGCAGGTGCATCGGTAGTGGGGGGCAAACGGGAATTCGCGCTGTCGCACCCGCGCATTTACCCCACCCCCTCGTCGCAGGGCGCAGGATTACGGTACCACCCCTGCCGCCCGGCACCCAGGCCCTCTGTTTTTAGTCCCGCTTTTTTTTCGCCGATTGGCCGCCCGTCCCGCCGCGCTGCCGGCCGGCGATGCGCCGTTCGCGGATCGGACTCGCGTGGGCGTTCGCGTTCCTCGTTCGCCACGTCGCCACGTCGACGTGTTCCTTCCTATCCCTTTGCGTTAGCGCGCGCGGCCGAGCGCGGTCTTCGCGATCTGAATTCGCGAAAGTTACGGTAGATCGCCCCCCTGTCGCGTCCGTTCCCGGCGCGATAAGTTCTCCGTTCTCGCAAAATTGCGCATCGCGAGCGCCTGTCGGCTGTTCGCACTGAGCGATTAGGGTTCGTCGGGGTTCGAGGTATTTGTCTAGATATAATTGTTACGAGCGGCGCGGTGCACGGCAATTGGGACTGAACGATTCAGAACAATTTGAACGATTACGCCAGCAATTACCG